>NW_015094510.1:5643755-5650010 GCF_001431845.1 Calidris pugnax
CCATCACCCACCCACTCAGCAGCCCACGACAAACCAATAATCTTGGGCACTAGAGCATGCCCTGAAGAAACATGTCTACACGTTTCTTAAATACCTCCAGGGATGGTGACTCCACCACCTCCCTGGGCAGCCCATTCCAATGCTGGATAACCCTTTCAGTAAAGAAATGTTTCCTAATATCCAGAACTAGGAAATGTTTCCTAATATCCTGAACTTCCCCTGGCGCAACTTGAAGCCATTACCCCTTGTCCTATCACCTGTAACTTGGAAGAAGAGACCGACCCCCGTCTCTCTACAGCCTCCTTTCAGGTACTTGTACAGAGCGATAAGGTCTCCCCTCAGTCTCCTCTTCCCCAGACTGAACAACCCCAGCTCCCTCAGCCTCTCCTCGTAAGACTTGTGCTCCAGACCCCTCACCAGCTTCGTTGCCCTTCTCTGGACCCGCTCCAGCACCTCAATGTCCCTCTTGTGGTGGGGGGCCCAAAACTGGACACAGCACTCGAGGTGGGGTCTCACCAGTGCTGAGTACAGGGGGACGATCACCTCTCGGGCTCTACTTGCCACGCTGTTCTTGATACAGGCCAGGATGCTGTTGGCCTTCTTGGCCACCTGGGCACACTGCTGGCTCATGTTCAGCCGACAGTCGACCAACACCCCCAGGTCCTTTTCTGCCAGGCAGCTCTCCAGCCACTCTGCCCTAGCCTGTAGCGCTGCCTGGGGTTGTTGTGACCCAAGTGCAGGACCTGGCACTTGGCCTTGTTAAACCTCATCCCGTTGGTCTCAGCCCATCGATCCAGCCTGTCGAGATCTCTCTGCAAAGCCTCTCTACCCTCCAGCAGATCAACACTGCCATGTTGATGGCATGCAAAGCAGTAAACATTTTAAAAATTTCACAAAAAAAATCACCCTAAGCTATTTATACGGTAATTGAAAGAATATAGCATATTCCAACAAATGATTCAGTCCACCTCTGACCATCATTTCTGAAAGAGTTTTCCTCTTTCTCTCTGGACAAAAATATGACTAAAGTTCTAATTTACAGTATATCTCCAGCTGCAGAAAAGGAATCTTGGTCTAAATGTCCAGTATCTTCTTCAAGGGTCAGACAATCAGAAATAAGAAATATTGAAAGAGTAAATTTTGGCATATATCTTATAAAACCCTCATGACCTTTCAAAGATAATTTTCACATGAGATTTAGCAAACAAAATATTTTGTAAACGATGTATATTTCAAAAAGTTGTAGTATTCAATAGTATGGTTTCTAGTTTCATGGCCTTCTTGTCCCAAGACATTCTTATAAATTGTTTTCAAGTTCTGCCAAAGCTTGTTACTTTGTACCAAATGTATGACAGCAAATGTCATGTGAAAACACGCTCAGAGAGAGAACATTGCCATCTGTGATCTCTGAGAAAGATTTTTGTCTTTCATATTATCAAACTGTGGGTTTATACCATCCCCTCCAGGTCCTTCTGCCAGGTTCCCTATGCCTTTGGTCTAGAAGTGCAGACTTGGATTAGTTTAATAAGCTGGTCCTGAATTTTATCCTCAAATGAAGATAGTCTAACACCTCCTAAAAGAAGGATATACTGGTTACCACAGATGGAATTTTTCTGGACTCTATGAAAATGGAGTTAATGAGAAACTAAGCATCTGTTTACATTCCCAAGAGGCTGTATGTCTTCAGATGTGATAGTTCCTCTGTAACTTTAGAGGTTAAAAGAAGGGTTTCACCTGCAAACCTGGGTGAAAGATTACTGATCCAGAAGAAAGGGAAAATAAGAAAGATAGAAAATAAGATTTTTACCCCAAGGGGCAAAAAGAACAAAATTAGGTGTTGTTTTTTTTTTTTTTTCCCCAAAGCTCTCCATCCAAAACAAGAAAAGAAAAAAACCTCCACACAATAAAAACTAAACAAAAGTTTTCAATGGGATATGCAAGAAGAAGTTGTCAGTACAGCAGATAGATCCTGTAGATGTATAGGTTTTTTTCTGGGCAGACAGATAAACTGACAGATATTTACAAGCTTCCATGTGCATGATAAAAAACAAGAGCTTGCTATTTTGGAGGAGCAAAGAGGTTGGAATTTTTTCAGGAATGCGGAGTATCTTATTTCAACTTCAAAGCTAAAAACATTCCAAAAAGAAAAAAAAAAAAAAGATTAACCAGCCAGAATTTACTCTTTTTAAAATTTTTTATTTGTTTTTAAATAAACCCATAAACCAGAATTTCCTGCTGGTTATTTAAGTATATTTACATTTACAGACAATCACTGCAACCACTAATCATATGTAGGGAGAATTAACATCTGAACTTGAATGAATACAATTACACATTTAAAAACGATCCCTTATGTATTTATTCCAGTATGTTTTATTTGTTGAGATCTTTCTAAACGCTGAGGTAAAAGATTCTGCTTATTATGCTGCTTTTACAAAACCATTTGTTAACCACTTCATGTAATATCAGTGGAAGACTATGCTGAAGCTTACTGATATAATTTCTGAATAAGTTGAAGAAGTGGGAAGAATTTGTACTTGTTAGTTCTTATCTAATATCAGTATTATGTGGAGGTGGGCAAACCAAATTTATATATTAGGACATAATGTTATCATAAGAACACCTAAGATGAAATGCAACTGCTTCAGATAACATAGATGCACTAAATATTGTAACAGGCACATACCACAGAGGGACACAATTTTTTCTTTCCCTGACCAGTCTTCCTCTGTTATTTGGTCCAAATCAAACCCTTGTTTGGCTTTTAAAACTAATTGAATTCCTTGGTTTTCAAACGTCTTTTATTTCACCATTGTTTCTCAACATACTAAAAAAGAATGGATGGTGACATATTTCTATTCTATACAGCTGTACAGGAGCTATTACAGTATGTATTTGTCATAGAGTCTTGTTAATTGAAACAAAAAGTGCAGATTATGCACATCAAAAACATCTTTCCAGTGACTAAATTAGTCCATGTTATTCAGAATACAAACACAATGCTAGTGGTTCCTTTAAGAAATCTGGCTTTCTAGATCAGTTGAACATCAAACAACCCTACTTTGCACACAAAGTACCTTAATAATAAACAAAACACGCCACTCACATTTTATGTCATCTGTGTGCTATGGAAACTTTCTGTAAAGACTTTGGTGACGCCTCGTGGAAGTTCTTTTTTCAAGTAATTCTGCAAATATTATCAAGTATTTGCTTTTCCTTTCTCATTGTAACATGCATTATCTAAGGTAACAGATGTTGTATCTCTGTTAGGAATCTTTCTCTCTAAAGGTAATAATCAATTATTTGTGAATGATACCTATTCTGAGTCGTGATATACACTACCATTTCATTCCTTTTATTATTTAAGGTCAGGAAGAGGGCATTAATGGTAGTGTTTCCATTTTGGTCACTGTAGTTGTGAATGTCTTTTTCAGTCTTAAAGTAATTTATATAGCCTGAGGCATCTCTAGAGGACTACAGCAATGATTTTTTCTTATATCCCCCAAAATGATGAAATAAAATGTTTATTATTCTACAGTATAGCTAACCCAGTAGCACAATCTCTATATAAGTGGGCTAAATATCAGATATGGCACAATTCTTGTTTATGCTTGAGCATTTTACTCTCTGTGATGTACACTGTCTTCATATCTCTCTGTTAATTATACTTCTCTTAGATGATAGTTAACTGATGAAAAGAAGAGGTGAAGGCTTGTGGGATTGGGCTTTTAAACTGTTATTGGAAAGTACTTTGAATAAAATTATGTGCCTATGTTGTGTCAATTTACCACCCATAGACTTTTTGCATGGAACTGAAAAAGAAGAGAATGGAGGGCACAAGAAAGACAAGAAAATTAAAAGTATCTGTAAAGAATCAATTTAATTTTTTTTTTTTTTTTTTTTTGTCTAACCAGAAAAGGGAAACATTCCATGGAAACAGAATTATATATGTTGTCTATTTCTTTTTCACCTAAGCATCCGTTAATGGGCACTATCAGAAGTAAAATTTGGGTTGGAGTGTAGTTTACAGATACAGAATGGATGCTCTTATTTTCTTATCTAGATTTGTTCAGAAAGAAGAATACCTGGTTCTATGAAAGACTTTATGTGATATCTAAATATGATAACATGATTTTTTTAACATGTTCTCTTCCACTCGTCCCCAATGTCCATTCCCAACCGGTGAAACACAGGAATGAAAGAGAGCAGAAAGGCATTTACAGCAGTTTCATGATGAAGTTTTGCACTTAAAGGAGGAATGTATTTGTTGTGTTTGAAGTACAGCATATACTCCCCAAAACTGCAATGTTTACAACCAGAATTGACTGAAATTTTGAGTATGAATAGATTTTTCTTCAAATTTACAAGTAAATCTGTTCCTTACATATTCTGTGGTGAAATTTGTTTTTAAAAATTTAGCACTTCCTCGCCAAACTTGTCACAAATCTTTTAAATAATAAAATGGCTGTTCAGACCTGCTATCTGAAAAATCTCATTGAACGTTGGTATACAAGCATTGCCGATTTTATGAATACTCATTTTAGGATTCTTTTTTCCTTGGTATTACAAACAAATGAGAATTTAGTTTCAGTGACTTTTTTTCAAAATGGCAATTAATTTCATTTTTGGGCACAAGAACAGTACTATTTTTGATATGTGTAGGCTTAATTTTATTTACTTTAAAATTGTTACTGTTTGTGCTACTTCCCACTCTCTTTCCTTCTTTCCGACACCTTCCCGAATTCTACTTTTTTATATATTAAGTAAAGAGAACTCTACTTAGTTTATCATTTTCTGTTCTTAAAGCAGAAGCGTTATATATCCCCAAATTTTAATTTAATTCCCGTAGATGCTCATTATACAGGACCTGGAAGGCTAGAACTTTTATCCTCTTGATTTCAAAGGTTCCAGAATTTCAAGTTCTTCCTCCTTTTGCATACAGAGGTGAAGAGGAGAAAACTCTACTCCAGACAGGAGTTCAAAGATAGCTGATCAGGTTTTATAGAGCAACAAAACTAGCAATGTCAATTTGTGAGCTCAATTCAAGTTTCCTCTGGCAAAAGCATCAAGGTTAGCTAAGTAGAATAGAAGTGATAAGAATATAGTTGTCATTCTTATTACCCGTTTGTTACTCTTACCTGTTATCTGCCACAGATTGCTAATAGCAAGAACTTGACAAAAAAACCAAAAGAGTGAAGGCATAATAAAGTAAAACCCTTTAGTATTTCCGTAGAACAGTTCACCTGACTAATTTGTTTCTTGGTTCAGGATATTGTAGGTAATGCAATGGAAAACAGGAGCATTTTTTCATGAGTTTTCAGAGTACTATAGTTAAAAATTTTAGCTCTTTTATTTGGGGTAATCAATGGCCATATTCCCTTGCTTAAAATCATGCATTTCTTCAATCTGATAGTCATTCTGATTAGGTTCCCTCCCTTCAGCTCTGCAGAGTAACTCTCTGTCAAAATATACTGTAGAGTAACTTTCCAGAATCAGTAAGGATACTTCTTGTCATTCTCATTTAGACCCCATTTAGGTCTTTGGCACACTAAGAATTTAGTAAACCTGAAAAAAAATATATTTGGAAGTCTCATGGGATGTCATTTCTATATATCATTAGTTTTTAACATATCTTTCCAACACTGATATTATCCATGATGCTGATGCTACTCATTTTCATATCAAAACTGTTAAAGTTATACAACATTTAGTAAAAAGGTTGAATATTATAAAATGTAATTGCATTAATAATTTCATTATACCTCAACCAATCTCAGATTGATTACTCTTTCTTTTTCTTCTCGTTTATCTAGAGATGAATCTTTCAAGTTACTTCAGTGTCTTTATACATAAAAATATATTTATGAAATGTTCTTAAAAATAAAATTATTATGTGAGTTGCATACTTTTTTGCAATTTAACAAAAATGAAGGTATACCTTATTGGTGCTGATCTGTAGCTTTGAATTAGTTTTCTAAATTTCTCTGATTTAGAGATGCTTTAAAATAGGCGGGAAATCTTGTGCAGTTAACACTAGTACTGTTTCAGGTGCTCCAGTTAATGTTGATAGCTATAAAGAGTTCAGGAGCTTTCCTGGATAAAAAGATTGGTTGAATTAAAGACAAAGGAGTTTGCTTCAGCAATGAGAAACTCTGTTAAAATACTGGCATTATAGAATCATAGAATCATATGGGGTTAGAAGGGACCTCTGGAGATCATCTAGTCCAACCCCCCCCCCCCCCCCCACCACCACCT
>NW_015094510.1:5650227-5885592 GCF_001431845.1 Calidris pugnax
CCCCCCCCCCCGCACCAAAGCCAGTCTACCTATAGCAGGTTGCACAGGATCTTGTCCAGGCAGGTCTTGAATGTTTCTGAAGGTGAATCCACCACCTCCCTGAGCAGCTTGTTCCAGAGCTCTACTACTCTCACAATAAAGAAGTTCCTTCTCATGTTTAGGTGGAACTTCTTTTACTCAGGTTTATGCCCATTTCCTCTTGTCCTGTCACTGGGCACCACTGAAAAAAGACCAGCCCTGTCCTCCTGACACCCTCCCTTTAAGTATTTGTAAGCATTGATTAAATCCCCCCTAAGTCTTTTCTTCTCTAGACTAAAAAAGACCCAAGTCCCTCAGCCTCTCCTCATAGGAGAGATGCTCCAAGCCCTTAATCATCTTTGTGGCCCTTTACTGTACCCTCTCCAGCAGCTCCCTGTTCTTCTTGAACTGGGGGGCCCAGAACTGGACACAGTACTCCAGATGGGGTCTCAGCGGGGCAGACTAGAGGGGCAGGATGACCTCCCTCGACCTGCTGGCCACGCTCTTCTTGATGCACCCCAGGATGCCATTGGCCTTCTTGGCCACAAGGGCACATTGCTGGCTCCTGGTCATCCTGGTGTCCACCAGGACTCCCAGGTCTTTTTCCTCAGAGCTGCTCTCCAACAGGTCAGCCCCCATTCTGTACTGATGCAGGGGGTTATTCCTCCCCAGGCACAGCACCCAACACTTGCCTTTATTGAAGTACATCAGGTTCCTCTCTGCCCAACTCTCCAGCCTGTCCAGGTCTCGCTGGATGGCAGCACAGCCTTCTGGGATGTCAGCCACCCCTCCTCGTTTTGTGTCATCAGCAAACTTGCTGAGGGTCCATTCCATCCCTTCGTCCAGGTCATTGATGAATATATTGAAGAGGACTGGACCTAGAACTGACCCCTGGGGAACACCACTTGTTACAGACTTCTAGCTGGATTTTGTGCCCCTAATCACAACCCTCTGGGTTCTGTATTTTAGCCAGTTTTCAATCCACCTGACCGTCTGTTCATCTTACCCATACATCCTAAGCTTAGTTATGAGGATGCTGTGGGAGACGGTGTTGAAAGTCTTGCTGAGTCATGGTAGACAACATCTGGTAAGAACTTCATAGGAATATCATCTGTTCCTCTGGTAGGGGTGGTTAGTATCTTTAGCTTAGTCATGTAGAACTGTGACAAATGAAGTCTTTCAACCTGGTGACAGTTTGTGTTCTTCTGCAGTTTGTTAGCCAGTGGGAGTAACACAGCTGTATTTCAGCGAAAGTCAAATTGTACCAAAACGTACAGAAGAACCACTAAGGACTTTTTTTTGGTTTTGCTCATCTACTCATTTCTTCTTGCTTGCTAATAATTGTTGCCAGAGATTTCTTTCACCTTTCTTCTAACCTTTTTCCATTTTAGCTTGTTAAGATTTTTTTTACTTTTTTTTTTTTTTGTGAAGATATGCTTCTTCATGGAAGTCAAAAGTTTTCTTGGAAAATGCTAGTTACAATAAAACTTTCTAAGCTTCAGGGTGAAATTATTAATTATAGAAGGCCACTCCACAGAATAGCTACAGGCTTAGTGGTTCAGTTAATCATCTCAAGAGTGAGCAAAATTTCAACATCTACACCAAGCTATTTAAAGTAAGAATGAAGTCTGATTCTTCCTGAAGTCAAGCAAGTACCCTACATACCTCTGTGTCTTTGAAGGGATTTTTTTACTTTGTGATGAATTTCAGTTTTATGTCGGTGGAAAATGAAAGTAATTTTCAACCTCATGACATCATATATGTGGAACAGAATTCATGTTTATCAGACAGTTTTAATATTTCTGACAAAATTTTCTTATTTTTAGTCACAACCTATGGTCGTCTCCTGCATTCTGAAAGCCCAAAATCTTACTTGTTCATCTTTAACCTACAACAATTCAAATAACATTGTTCTGGGTTTGAAATTTAGTGCAGTCCATAATTCTTTTCTAATGTAAATATTTGACGACTCTTTTCTCTGAATCCAGATAAAAATTGATATTCACAACATTCTCACAGTTCAATGGAAAAATAGAACTAAAAGAGTACTTGACATACGCACATGAAATATCAGATTATGTCTAAACATATCTATGGCATAAATCCTGTGGTTCAGCTGACAGTTATATTTTATCCTCCCATTGCCCAACTAAAGGGAAATTATACAAATGGGGCAAGTAGGTGAGAAAGAGGGTTCATTCCTTTTGCCCAGACATATTACGTACTACCAACGGTATCCCCAGTAGTCACTATCTGTTTCTCCACAGGTTTCCCATGGATTATATATTATATCTGCCAGCTTCTATACCTTGCATATATCTGAGGAATGCAAATGACAATTCAAGGTTCTGTTTAGACTACTGGCTTGCGTTCTGTGTACTTATTTCTTTTTGACCAAGGATAATATACAAATATAAGCCTAGAACAGAATTCTCTAGTACAACAGGCAGCTAGATCACTTAAACCTTTCATGTACCCCTCATCAGTGCATTCTCATACTGAAAGTGTTACTGTGATGTAAAATTATAGTAAGTAGAGGATGTTTATTACATATTTTTATTTTTTATTTACAGTTAATCCTTCTAATGTTTATGTCTTATAGTCACAATAACATACACTTTGAAACTACCTTTGATATCTACATGCAAATTTAGAAAGACAGTAATTTAAACAAAAAATATTAGTTAGTATTTGAAAGTTACATAAACAGGCATGATTTCATATTTAAATAAGAGTAGTAATTTCCATGGCATCTGAACATTCAGGAAGACTCTAATTCTTAAAATGAGTTTCCAATGCCAAAAGCAAAGTGCAATTTATAGCTGCTGGATCATAAAGCATTTGCTATGCTCTTTTCGCCTAATAGTTCTTTTTTTCAGACACAAAAGCAGAGGTTTTAAACATTCTCACCAAGCTTTGTGGGATTATGTCTCAGTTCAGAAAATTTATGAATCATTTAGTTTTGTCTTACTCTTGTTTTACAAAGATGACTCGACAGATTTTCTTTCTGAAATATGTTCTAATCCACAGAATAGGAATTTCCTATGTTGCCTGGGAAATAGCTTCAGATAAACCAAAAACCTACACTTAGTTTGGAATAAAAATATTGACACAGAGATTTATAGTGGCATTAGTTCAGAGTTTTAAGTGTGCTGGCAACTACTATGCTGGTATAACTGGTAAAATTTCTGCAAACATGGATTGTTACTTTTGGTAATGGGCATCTCTATATTATGAAGCTTTCTGGTGGGCCCTTTGCCAGAAAAGCATAGAATAACATTATGGACTCAGTGGACAGTTGCCAGGGAATTTTCTGCCAGGCAGTTCGTGAACTGATTATGGATCCTTCATAGGCTGCAGACTAGTTCAATGGGATAATTATTTACAGGAGAATCAGACAAAAAGTTTCAAGTATCTGCTTTTAAAAAAGCATCAAGATCACATGAATCATGGACTCATCAGTTAACACAGCTTCAGACAGAGCACTATGAATGTGGTGCCATCAGAATTTCTTTGGATTACTATCTCAGGTGCTTTTCTCAGGACACACTTTACTTGCCTGTTAGACTCTAGTGTCCTTTAAAATGCTCTAGAGTGTACCTCCTATCAGCCCCCTGTATTATTTGCCAGCATGTTTGGATGTCCTAAGTACTCTAGGGTACTTCAAACAGTATGAGGCAAGGAAGTTTAGGTAACTGAATAGATTCCAAATTCAAAATATTCAGTGGAATTTGGAGCCATTAGACTTCATTTTAGAGATCTGTTCATTTCATTTACTCCTATGCAGGAGTCTTATATCATTTTAGATGCCCCAGGGAACTCTACCTCTAGCTGCATTGTATCTGTCAGCCTCTGTGAATGTCTTGGACACCATAGTGGCACCAGGTGCCTATGTGCCTTTTTATGTCTGCCCTTGCCTTCTAAAACCTAGCAATCTGAGCCTGAGAGATTTTCTGGACACTATTTTACACATGTTCCCTAAAAAAATGCATGCAACATGAACAGCAGGAGGAGCTGGAAGCCACCATGCTGCTAGAAAGCTGTGACCTAGTTGCCATTACTGTTGTGGTTTGGGCAGGACTGACCACTGAAATGACTGGAGTGAGGCTATTGATGGCTACAGGCTGTTCAGAAGGGATAGACAAGGAAGGAAAGGCAGTGGGGTAGCCCTGTGTGTATATTAGGGAGTGTTTTTATTGTCTAGAGCTTAATGATAGTGATGATAGGGTTGAGTGTTTATGGGTAAAAATCAGGTGAAAGGCCAACAAGGCAGATATCATGGTGGGAGTCTGTTATAGACCAGCTAATCAGGATGAAGAGGCAGACAAAATTTTCTATAAGCAGATGTAAGAAGTCTCACAATTTCTAGCCCTTGTTCTCATAGGGGACTTCAATTTACCAGATGTCTGCTAGAAATACAATACAGCAGAGATGAAACAGTCCCGGAGTGTGTGTCAAAGATAACTCCCTAACAGAACTGGTGAGTGAGCCAAGTAGGGAGGATGACCTACAGGACCTTTTTGTGAACAGAGAAGGACCTGTGGGCAATGTGATGGTTGGAGGCTGTCTTGGGCATAGTGGCCACAAAAGGATAGAGGTTTTGATATTTGGAGAAGGAGTGGGTTGGTAAGCCTGTCACCTTGGACTTTCAGAGAGCAGACTTTGGCCTGTTTAGAAGCCTGGGTGACAGAGTCCTTTGGAAGGCAGTACTGAAGGGCAAAGGAGTCCAGGAAGGCTGGACATTCTTCAAGAAAGAAATCTAAAAGGTGCAGGAGCAGGCCATCTGCCAAAAGACAAGCTGGTAAAGAAGAATGGTCTGGCTGAGCAGAGAACTTTGGCTGGAACCCAGGGGAAAAAAGAGAGTTTATGGCTTTGGAAGAAGGGGCAGGCAACTCAGAAGGACTACAAGGAGGTCATGAGGTTATGCAGGCCTTCTAAAGTGAACTGGTTCATAACCAGCTGGCTTGAAGAACGTGTAAAGTCTGCCTCTTTCTATATAGACATGTGTGTACCTACACCCTCTTCATTTTTATAAAGAGGAGAGTTCTGATTATGACAGAATTTATGAGAAAATATTTTTGAAAATACAGTATGAACTAATATAAGACCTCATGAGGAAAAAACTAAGTTTTATTATAAATGGAGAATGAGTCCACAGAGGAATAATGCTAAAGCCCTTTAAGCATATGCTTTGATCGATGTGGATGCCCTTGAAACCTTTGGCATGTAATATACAATGCCTATACTAAGAATTATTGGCTTTACTTAGCCTTTTTTGATGGCTTCATCAGATAAAATAATTTGTCTCCACTGTTTCAAGATGTGTTCATAATACCAAATACTAAAAAATATTTTCAATAAAACATTAAAATAATATAAGAGTATCTTCTGATTGCCTTTTTCAGAAATGTCCTGCAACAAAGTCTGGGATACATTTTTAGCGTTTTTTTTTTTTTAAAACTTAAAAATGTTTAAGTTGATTTAACGATGTTCACTCATTAGTTTTAATATGATGGAAACTAATCTAATTGAAACTAATTGAAACCCACAGAGGTGGTGGAGTCTCCATCTCTGGAGACATTCAAAACCTGCCTGGACACGTTCCTGTGCAATCTGCTCTAGGTGGACCTCCTTTGGCAGGGGGGTTGAACTAGATGATCTCCAGAGGTCCCTTCCAACACCATACCATTCTGTGAGTCTGTGATTTTTTTTTTACTACCTTTGCAAAGCAGTTTGTGTAGGAGTGTATTCAGTGTGTGTTTGTGTGAGAGCGAGGACTTGAGGAAAGGAATGCAAACAACCTTTAAACACTTTACTTTTGTGAAAAGTAGCAAAATAATGCATTTTCTGGTGACCAAGCTGGCTGCTGGATATAACATCTTGGTACTCACCAGAGATGTATAAATCTTTTGAAATTCTCTCACTAATCATTTCTTGTGTTCTTGCTTTTTAGTATATTAAAATCATATATAATAAAGTTCAGAACTAGTCTTCTTACATGATATTAATTATGCCCATAAAGATCCCTATGGGAGAGACAACCCTGATTAAGTACTTTCAGCACTATTAGCTGTAATAAATCTAATATACAGTTGACTTTAAGTATTATTTATACATACACAATTATGGGCTTGAAGTTTCCAACTCCTTTAAAATATTTGTTAATTTTTTATTGGTTGGTAAAAGTAACATCATGCACTTCATGGTGAATGTGAAAGATACCCAGAAATTCTGTAAACTTACTTTTGTCATAGTTGCCAAGGTATTGTCTTGGTATATGTAGGCTGTAACAGAATATTAGTCACATAGCTTCGGGAGAAAAACATCACAAATAAAATATTTTTAGTATGAGGATAAATTTCCACTCCACTACCAAAACCAGATTGAATGTTCCATCAATATTTGATTGGATAAATTGATTTACAAATAGTAGTAATGTTGTTAGAGGAGGAAACCATGAAGAATCTTTTGTCATGTAGCAATTGTACTGCAATACAAGTGCAACGTCTAGAAGGCTCTGGCTAAATTAGGTCAGTGTTAAGTTCAGAACTCTTGAAAAAGTAGTAATAGACAGAAAATTTCAATAGAAACTTGAAGGCTGAATTGCTACATAGCCCTCTTTTAGGTAGGAAGACAGACCAAGTTGATAACTTGTTTTGTCATACAGACCAAAATATATGTAGTGCTTACCAATATATATGTGTAAGGATATAAACAGAAGAAAATACAAAATATTAAAATAATATTTATGATTGGCTGAGGCTTTCCATCTAAATAAAAGGAAGCTTTTTGGATTTTTTTGACACCAGATTGACCTTTTGGATGTGTGTATCTGTTTTATTATACTAAATATGGTTATTTCAATTATACATGTTTGTTACATAAAATGAGATGAGATTAACTGAGGTCAGCAAGTAAAACTGGAGGTACAAATCGCCATCTGTACACACTATATCTATACAGCTAGAATGAACCTTGTCTTTATATATATGGGATTTTTTAAATACTTCCTTTGAAACACGTATTGTAAGTTATTTTTGTTTGTTTCATTAAAATTAACACTCCTCAGTTTTCATGAGAGCTGTCCTATGCCTTGGTTTACAGCAGTGGCCTTTGTCATTTGTTTACCTTAGGTAAGTTTGGTAGCTCAGAATGCTTCTTTATTTGTAAAGCATAGCACATCATACAGGTTTATACAAATGATGTATGTAATGATGAAATAGCTATATTTCCTATTAGTGCAAATATTTACCAAGGATGAAATTCATTCCATGTTCCTCAGAAAGCCTGTGTGATAGGCTTTTGTATAAAGCACAAGATGAGAGTATACATAAATATGAGAGGTTATTAATAGATAATTCAGATATTTTGAATTTTGCTGAGAATAAGTCAAAGACAGTAATACTTTTTATTTTCATTGTCTAATCCTATTGTGTAAGTAGGCTCAGGGTTCTTAGGAAATTAGGTAGTTTATCTTTATTCTTAGTATAGCATCAGAGCTTCAGAAAGAACTATTGTCTTTGTCCCTCCATTCTTGAAAGTCCATAGCTGTGAACCCAGATGAACAGGCTGAGCGTGTACAAGGGCACAAAGACTTGTTACAAAAAGTGACATATAAAGAAATTGGTATCAGAAACATGACAGTCCTTGAGGACAGTAGAGAGATCATAACAGAAATAGTGTTGTACTTAACAATATTTGTTTCCTGTGCCTTGGGCAGAATAATTTTGCTGGTGATGTGCTCTGTGAGAGAGACAATATGATCTTTTCAAGATCTTTCACTTGTAATATAAGACTGCTGGTTACCATTTTTTTTCCCAGTTGAAATTACCCAAATGTAGCAAATATGCTACAGTAATAATTTAATTTTAAATAAAGTTCAAATTAATAAGCGGCCTGCTCTCGCAGCAGAACACTTTAAGGTTTGCATCTGTTTTCTTGGTTTTAACCATCAGGGCTTTTTAAAAAATGCTTTAGAAGCAGTCTGTAATATAACCCCTTTTGATCTGAGCAGTCAAAGTTCAGAATTCAGTGCATTGCTTCCAGTAGGAGAAGGAATTGATTAAATTGAATCAGAAATTTCTGAAACTATTTTGGTTGTTTATCAAAGAGATATAAATTTCTTTTTTTGTCCCTGAGCATAAGATGACTCAAACAATAAACCCAAAATATAGTTCCCTAAAAGATCACCCCCCAAGACCCTGGCCCCCAAAATCTTCTTCTATTTCCTGGTATCCACACTCATTCATCATTGTTTCTCTGCTTTGGTTCTCTGCTGGTACTTCTACTCCTTCACTTACAGATAGACTTAGAAATTTTCGGTGATGTTTTCCTTCCATTTAGGGTATATTCTTGAGCAGGTTTCATTTGTCTTTGCTTGACCACAGACTTCTGCCTACTACAGACACTTGAGTTTCAGAAAGCATTATTATTTCTACAGTATTAAATGAAAGACACTGATTATGACCACTAGTTTCAACAGTAACAGCTTTCTCAAAGAAAGCTTCCTTTACATTTCTACAGCTGAGATGCCAATTACAACTGGGCTTGCTAGTATGTGACTGGGACAAGTAATCAAGGTGACTACATAAAGCAGGCTCAAAGCATTAGCTCAATCATTATCAAACTTCTGGGAAGAAATGGCCTGTTTCACTTAGCACTTTTTCAGAAAATACCCTGGCACAGTTCCTAGCAGAGTGCCTTTTAGGTACTCTTAATAGTTAGAATGTATAGATGTGGCTACTCACTGTAAGGGGAAAATGAAGGACAGCCAAATTTGATTATATGATCTGGATCATGTCACTTGGTAGAAAATTATCTCTGTTTTGTTTTATTTAGACATAAATGAGTGAATATATAGCTATTATAAATAACTCAGGATTTGAAATGGCAGCCTATACTGTCAGATATAGTGCTGCACACATGTTTTTTCTTCATTGGTTTAGCTATAGAATGTGAAGCCTCACCTCTGTCTATTCACTCTTTCTCTTTATCATTGCACATGCAGATGAATATGATAAAAAAGCAGATGGTATCTGTACTTAGAGTTGTGCTAAGTTGTAGGAAGGTGCCTAAAATGGGAGAGTCAAGTGGCTATGTCTGAAATGCCTTTTGAACTGAAACTCGTCATCCTGTCTGTTTTACTTTTATTCATTACAGTACTTAGATTTAGCCATTGTGGGATAATCCAGCACAAACACTTTGTGTGCACGATCCTCTTTATCATAGTCCCTGTTACAGCCCTGTGTACACTGTGAGCACTAAGATTAGCTAATTGGTCACCACATCTTTTGGTGGGTCCGAAGTGCCCAGTCTCAAGTTGACTAGCTAGCTCTCTGTGGGATCATCCTTATAAGGCATAGTTTTCATATGTCTACATGACAGACAGCATTTTAAGCAGCCTCAGGTTGGACTATCAATATAAAATTGTAAATAGCCTCAGCTGAGCTACAGATATACTTTAAAGGCAAGGGGGATATGAATTTCTAACTTGGACCTTTTCTTATCTTCATCATTTCTTTTGGTTGTCCTGATGTAACCAGTGCTCCACTTCTTCCTAGTCTACATGTAGCACATATGGTCCCATTATTTACTTTCCACCCTTTACTTTGTAATTGGTGGCATCAATCACCTAAACAGACAAAATTGATTATGCTTAATTGAAAAGCCATTGTGGCATGTCATGTGAAGGAGTTTATGGAAGTAAAATAGATAAGGGACTTTCTATAATGAGAAATTAAACACCTTGCTCATATTTAGATGTTTCAGACAGCTAGTGCTGAGTTCAGCTGATCAAACTAGGCATCTATTGCCATTCAAGATGTTATAAGTGTAGCTCTTCTGTTCTTGAGACAAGGAAAACAAGTTTTCAGATGGTGTTTAGTGTCTACCAAATCTGTGAAGATGTCTCAGACATCATGAGGAACTGTAAATGTACAGAGAAATAAATAGAGTTCCTAGATTTATATGAAGTGAATGCTACTCAGGGTGATTTCCAACTGTCCTTTGATTTAGCTTGTTTTGGTTTTGTTTTAAATAAATGATTGCCCCAAGACTTCTTTTGTTTTCTTCGTTACTACTACTTGTTTATGAATATTGTCATTGATGTCTGCATATTTTGGTAAGCTAAATAAACAGCAGGAGTATTTCATAAAAACATGTAAATAAGCAGTGGCTTGTGAAAATCTGGAAATGTACCAATATTTTGATTAATGGACAACTAGATAAATATATTAAATATATTTGAAATAAACTGCCTTATCTTCAAATCAACTTTAAAAGAAGCTATGCTAACTCCAAAGTTTTCTCATAGAAAGGATCAGCAAGAGAAGGATCAGCAAGGTGTACATGAACTAGAACATATTTGTAGCTAACACACACTTATAATCTACCAATTAGCTAAATTCTGAGCTTTAATATGAGGTGAACTTGCCTCATTTTGTGCATGCTTCTACAAACACAACAAGTGGTGACTTTTCTACCATGTCAGATGAAGGAGGAAAAAAAAAGTAGGACAAGGGTATAATTTTTTCTTAGTTCAGTTACATTCCCTACTGATTCTACTGAGTGATGGAAGTTTCATATAAAGATCAATGACACTGAAAACTGGTTTATAACTCAGTTTGACAGCTAGTATGGTCTCAGAATTTCTCTGCTGTAATCTACCTTGTCTTCCATGGTTAGCAAACATTATCCCAGTTACAGCTGTATCAAATATAGACAGAACAGATGCTCCTCGTAACGAAAAAATAATTTCCAACCGAAAAATTATAAATATAAAAACACCGATTTATAATTGAAAGCACATCACATCAATGGTTAAAAGATAAAAATGTTTCTTAAACTATGATGTGGCCTCATCAAAGCTCAAAAATTTTTATTGATGTTTCTGGGGAAATGGGATTACAGCGATAGGGCCAGGTAAAGACTAAACTAAAAGGTAGAGAAAATCCTGACAGAATCCATTTTGATAGAGTTTCAGTTCCTGTTCTTTCAGATGGAGAAAGATGTATTAAATAGAACATTTACAGTAGCTGTAGAGTTATAAAATAAATTAATAGCCACTGAACAGAATGTATTTATAATTTCCACATAAGTTAATCATAAACAATTTAGCAAAGCTGTAAAGTTAGATATGTGAAAACAAAAAAAATAAAAAATACCTTCTTGCTTCTGTGAATGGTATCCTTTGGGTACTAGCAGTAGGGCATTAATAAATGCTTTCAGACAGAAGAAAAGAAAAAAGACAAACAGTTGCACCAGATCTCTTACCCAGTATCATGGTATTAAATGCATTTAATAGTGGATGCCGAGTAAACAGTATAATAATATAGCAGTCTATATAAATTCTTGGAATAGTTTATTTTTCTACATGATACCGGTATGGCCACAAATAGCATAGATACAGGTCATTCAAGATTCTTGTTGAATTTGAATTTTAAAAGTAAATGTTTCTTTGTCAGCTGAAGCACTTAGAAAAAGACTATGAAAATATAAATGTTTAAGGAGAAGAAGAAGGGGAAATGCTGATATGTCCAATAATCATAGATATCAACAACTACTTTTTTATTTCTGTGGGAATTGACTATCTTTCTCTTTTTTTCCAGTCAGTCTGTATGATCAGAAAAGAAAACAGATTTTTGTTTTTAAGTTGAGAGCTTTATAAATTGAATGAACAGCGTAGCATTCTTTGCTTTTTGTCAGTATAGATTCCTCAGAAACCTATAATGAATTAGTCTGTTGATCTTTGCCACTGGCTTCAAGTTGGGGATGGGAAACTGAAGTTTGAACACCCTCATGTTAAGAAGGATGTTGAGGCTGTATCTCCTAGTTTCTGAATGAGTACAAATATGATATGATATTTAATAAGAATAACCATATCTTCCTTTTTTTGATTCTCACTTCCACATTTTTCAATTAAAGTAGCAATGACTGCTGAGTGTTGTCATTCTTTATAATAACCCTATATTTCTTCTGTGGAAATCAGTTCTTCATTTCCTTATTTCTCCTATTTCTGTGCTTCTCCTGTTGGTTTTTTTTTTGTGTGTGTTTTTTTTTTGTTTGTTTGTTTGTTTGTTTTGTTTGTTTTTTTTTCCCCTGAATACTGAAACGTTGCTTAGCAGCTCAACCCCTTTTGGCTATCTTGGGAATTACATTCAGATCTCTTACTCATACTGATATAATGTTTGATGGTAAATGACTCTCAGGGGATAATCTTGTCAGAGAAAAAAAAATACACAAAGTGGGGATCGTTCAAGGGCCTGTAACCTTGGTTATCTAAGTGGTCTTTTCCACCAGCAGTGTAGAACTAGGATATTTTTCCTCACTAGAGTACAAGGCCAATTATGTCAATCTGTTATTGATAAAGATCTTTAAAACAAAGCTGAAACAGAACAAGAAAACACACACCCTCTAGCATTAATTAGAGTGCCCTATCCTTTCTTTAAGGTTAGAACATGTAATATATTGTAAATACCACTTAAGGAGAGACACAAGAGACACAAAGGAACAATGACATTCAGTTTTTAAGAGTGTTTTAAAACCATTAACCTTCCATCTACTAAAATTATTCTGATTCACAGAGGAAAATATTATTCCTATCAAGAAATACTTATTTGGACATTGTGAGCTATCTTCTGCTATTTATCTATATTAGTCAATAACACTGATAATACAGACTTAAAGCAAGGTAGAAACACAATTATTTATTGTTGTTTTTTGGATTACTTTCCCTTTGTAACATAGAAGATTAAACATAACCAGTTCCAGCTGGAAACACTTCAGTGCTTCATCAAGGACAAGCTCACAAATTAATTTTACCTGTTATTTATATGGTTTTGATAAAAAATCAGTTAAAAGGAATATAATTAGTATTTCTTATAATAAAATGCTTAGATTTTTTTAAGGAAAGCTATTTTCACATCAAACTATTGATAGTTATGTGCAATAGTATGTGTGCAATCTAAAGCGTATTTGGTGCATTATATGGGAAATATGTATGTTTTGGTGTTGTTTATTGTTTTGGGGCTTTTTTAATATTACAGTAGGAAAAATGCATTATTTACTTACCAGAAATATTAGTATAACAAACATCTGAATATACTATGGTGCTGGCTGCAACAATATTTGTCAGTTTTTTACAGTTGCTTTGAAAGGTATATCATTATGTTAGTAATACTGGTAGTAATTTGAACTCATAAATAGATGTCTAAATAAGAGTTTAGAAGACCAACACTTTCTTGCCAGGTCTGCAATGAACAGTATGAATTCATACTAGTTGTCTTTCTATATCATATTCTTTTCTATTCTCTGCTTCTTTTTTTTTTTCAGATGTTTTGTAAAGCTTTTAATGGTGGGAGACCTGTAGGAGAGTGTATGGCTGGTGGAAATAATCCAAATGTTGTCTTAGATTGTGCTCAGTGCTACGTAGTGCTGGTTGTCCTACAGCACTGGGACCTGAAGAATGACCAAGATGTCACTCTTGCATTCTTTTCAGTTACAATAAGTGAAGGTCTGGTGTAATTCAGAGTCTGGCTTTAGAAATCTGGTGTTATACAGACATTAGCATTGTTATTTTTTGCTGAGCAAAACAGGCAAACCTTTTAATGTGCCAGTTTTAACAGCTTCTACCACACAAGATGTAATGTACTGCTCATAACCACATAAATGTACCCTAGGAAATGTCATTCTATTAGGAAAACAGTCACATTTTTTCCCATTACAACCCCCCACACACTTAGAGGTTTTTAAGATAAAAAGAGAGGCACAATATAGTTCCCTAATACCATACTGAATTCTTTTCACTAGGATGGCTGAATAGTTCAAAACAGCAGTTACCTTGAAAATAAATGACTGTGCTGAAAGGAGAATTAATTAATTCCGATAAACTAAATAAACTCTGTGAACTGACTAATGTAGCAGAAATTACTGGGTGCTGATACTGCTGTTTTAATTATTAAGTCCACATTAATTAATTTCAAAGCTGCCTTTTTTGAAATCCACAGCTTGACCAAAATTCGGAGTATAAAACATGCCAAGAGCCAAATTTTGCTTAGTAACACTTTTGCAAAGGCTGGAACTGGGTCTTCATACAACTAGGTGTGATGAACATTAAAAGAAATCAACAGTTTCAATAAACAACATAGGATTCAAATAATGATACTTGCTTGACCACAAACTGAGAAACAGAATTTGTTTTGACAGCCTATTTCTTTCACAGAAGGAGCTGGGCTTTTTTTTTTTTTTTAATTTTTAATACTGTTCTGAATATAAAGGGAACTTCATTTGTCTTTGATAGCTACAGTACAATCAGTGACTATGGCTACCCATGACTTTGCCCATCTACTCGACACAGTGAGGTTCACAGTGTAGTCTGAACCTCATTGAACACAAGCTTTGCATGCTCTGTGTTTCATATTCCTCAGCACTTGTATTTTGCTGGGAGTGGATTTTTAAAATTATTTTTTTATTTTTGAAACCTTAAAAGATTACTGGATATCATTACTGGTAGATTTTGTAACCCTTTCATTATATCTATTGAACCAGTGACTTATGGTCCCAAAAGGGTGAGAATGGATGTCTACCAACATTATATTACATTTAGCAGTTAGTGTTGTTGATTATTGTAAATCAGGACATAAGTAGCATAAAATTTATTTATATCACACTTTGTTCCCTGACACTTATCATGTGTGGACTGTTTCACATATTGCAATAATTGAAGTACTTATTATGTATTTCTGTTTGGGAATGTTCATCAGGGATTTTACTCTCTATACATTACTCTAAATAGACAGAACGGAAGGTATTATATATTTAAGACTGTCTGTTGTAGTGATTAGTTCCATAAACTGCTAAAAAAGGTACAGCCAGCAAATTTACATCTGCTGCATCACAAAACAGACAGCAGTAACATCAATACAGTAACTAAAAAAATACTTTCCCACAAGGATTTTGTTCTCTAATCCCTCATCATTTTCTTTTCATTCTTAAAATGAAAACACCTGTAGCAATAATTTCTTCTGACAAGCTGAAAGACATCGAACAGAGAACAAGTTTAATAAAACACTTTAATTACCATCTTTAGTATACCTTCACCATGTATCAACACCTCTTATGAACATCTTAATCAAACTTGCTTTCTCTTGTTTTCACTTGAAGCAAATTTAAATTTTTTGGAGAACTCTACATACAAGTTCAAGGACCAGGAAAGAATGTCTCTGAGAAAACCACAGACAAAATAGCTGTAACTAAACCCCTTATCAACACTTCATGTCAGGTACTCAAATTAAAAATGTATGAGGGCAGAAAAAGCTTTCACAGAAACTTTTAAAAGCAAGCTTTTCTGCAATAAAGTTGCTTTATCAAGCCATTCCTTCTGAGACTGTCTACTACAAAAATTAGATGTAGGCTGAACCACTGCTTAATTAAAAAAAGAAAGGCAGATTTGTTTAAAAATAGTATTTATTTCATTGCTATATTAAAAGCAATTTATCATAAAATGCGGGTAAATAAATAACATCTTTAATAGCATTACTTATACCATGAGTATTTTAAAAATATCACCTTCTCTGTACCTTGAAAGAAAGAAGTTACCCTTTCTGTAGTGTCTCCTACTGATGAGCTTGCCAGCTTTCTGCTTAGCATCCTTTTTCAGAGTGTTTTAAATTTCTAGTACATTGTATACGGAGCACAGGCACATGGCTCCATCAGGTGGATTCCCCTCTGGGAGTGAGGCATTGCAAAGCTCAGTGTTACAGTATCCATGTCATTTTGCAGGTCTAGAACTGAAATCATTAGAACTGAATGCTTGAGAAATTAGTATTAGTAGTCACACTACAAGACCCTCACACAACATCAGCAGTGCCATTACAGCCTAAGTACTGTATTCTTAGTTTCAGCTCAGAAAGAATTTTTAATGCCATATTATTCTAATCCCCTGAATGTAGAGGTTTTACAAAGGGAGTGCTGCGACACTCTTAATCGTGGCAATGCAGGCATCCTGCTGCATGAACTACCAAGGGTGATGCAGGAAACAGTTTAAAATTCTACATATTGCCTGACATTTTGCAGGTGCAGTAATGTGGTGGGTTGACCTTGGCTGGCCACCAGATGCCCACTGTCAGGGTTTAACCCCAGCTGGCAACTAAGAACCGCGCATTAGCTCACTCATGCCCATTGGGATGGGAGAGAAAATTGGAAGGGCAAAAGTGAGAAAACTCCTGGGTTGAGATAAAAACAAATTAATAGGTAAAGCAAAAGCCACACACACAAGCAAAGCAAAGCAAATAATTCATTCACTACTTCCCATTGCCAGGCAGGCATTCAGTCATCTCCAGGAAAACAGAGCTCTGTCACACATAATGGTTACTTGGGAAGACAAACGCCCTAACTCCAAATGTCCTCTCTTCCTCTTTCTTTTCCCAGCTTTACATACTGAGCTAGATGTCATATGGTATGGAATATCCCTTTGGTCAGTTGGGATCAAATGTTCCAGCCTACTCACTGGTGAGGTGATATAAGAAGCAGAAAAGGATTTGACACTGTGTAAGCACTATTCAGGAATAAAAAAAAACATCTCCCTATTATCAACATTGTTTTCAGCATAAATCTAAAACAAAGACCCCTAATAACTACTATGAAGAAAATTAACTCTATCCCAGCCAAAACCAGCACACCCACCCAGCCGCGCTCTCACTGCCCCTTCTTAACAGAGCAAGGGGATAAAATAAGATGAAAAACTCATGGTTCAAGATAGAGACAGAGATTTATTACTGGTTACTGTCACAGGCAAAACACACTCAACTTGGGGAAAGCTAATTTAATTTATTGCCAATTAAAAAGAGTGGGATTGTGAGAAATAAAGGCAAAAAAACCAATCCCAAAACTCTAAAACATTTTTCCACACACCCGCCCTTCTTCCCAGGCTTAATCTCACTCTTTTATTCCTGAATCCTCTACATCCCCCTCTCGAGACATCAAGGGGGATGGGGAATAGGGAGTAGTCATAAATCTCTAACAGCTTCTTTCTGACATGCCCTCCTCCTCACGGTATTTTCATATGCCAGCATGGGTCTTTCCGCAACGGTTGCACTGTGGATACTTGTTCCACCAGAGTCTGTCCACAGGCTGCAGGGGAATGGTTTGGGTAGGAAAAGACCTTTAAAGATCATCTAGTTCCAACACCCCTGCTGTGGGCCAGGACACCTTCCACTAGGTCAGGTTGCTCAGAGTCCCTCCAATCTGACCTTGAATGCTTCTAGGGGTGGGGCATCAGCATATCAGCTGCCCCACTCAACTTGGTGTCATCCAAAAACTTACTGAGGGTGCACTTAATCCCACTGCCTTTGTCATTAATAAAGTTTTGAACAATATCAGTCCCAGTGCAGACCCCTGAGTGACACCACTTGTGCTGATTTTCATTTGGACATAGAGCCACTGATTGCAACTCTTTGGATGTGATCATCCAGCTAATTCCTTGTTCATCAAACTGGTTCATCCATCAAACCCGTATATCTCCAGTTTAGCAACAAGGGTGTTGTGTGGGACCTTATCAAATGCCTTACAGAATTACAGGCAGATGAATTAGTTGGTGTTTTCCCTTATCCACCAATATAGGTCACTCCATCATAGCAGGTCATCAGATTAGTCAGGCCTTTGTGAAGCCACGTTGGCTGTCTCTATTCACCTCCTTGACATTCATATGCATTGATGTAGCTTCCAGCAGAATCTCTGCTTATTCTTTGTGTTCCCATGACTGTTTCTCACCTTTTTTTTTTTTATACCTTTTTTTTTTTTTTCTCCAAACACTTTTGTGCAGTGTTTACTGTCCTTTCTTAAATATATTTTCCCAGAAACACCATCATCTTGGCTAAGGGGCTCAGTCATGCTCTGCGGTAGTTCCATTGGAGACATCTGGAACTGGCTGTGTCCAGCATGGGGCAGCTCTGGCATCTCCTCACAGAGACCACCCTTGCAGCACCCTGCTAGCATCACCCAGGTACAGACACCCAGCACAGTGATATCTCTGATTGCTTAAGAGTACCATAGTCTATACAAGTGAGACAAAAAAATCAGCCATTAAGCATATATTCTGCTAAAGATGTTAATATTTATCACATATATCATTTCTCTGCTTTTTCCAATTCAACTAATTTGTTTTTTGTTGTTTTTTTTGTTTGTTTTGATTGTTTTGGTTTTTATATATCAGATGGTTTTTTTCTCCTCCTTCCGCATATACATCTGTGGTTTTGCTGTCATCCAGAAAATGTTACTAGAAGATTTTCCTCCAGTGTGTCTTAGAGTAATATAAATCTTTGAAATTATAGTGTGTTAAAATATTGAAATACAGATTTTAAAATAAATTGGCAAGATTAAATTTTAGTTGTGAAAATAATTTATTTTGGAAAGTTGCTGTCTATCCAGAAAAAAAATCAATGTTGCTACTAAAAAACCCCTTTGTTTTCTTTTAATTCAAGCAAAACATTTACTTCAACTAGGAAACTTCTGTTTCTAAAATAAAAAAGCAATTATAATATATTTTAAAAAGCAAAAAATGTAAAAAAAAAATTTTTAGTTTTGTCATTGCATATTTTGGCAACATACAGAAAAAAACCCACTTAGTTATATTTCTCCTGGTAGACATTTGTTTTATTCCAAATATGCATTTGAAAGAAATCAGATTTGTATCACTTTGTTCCCAGCTTTAGACAACAAACTTTTATATCCTTGTAAGGCTAGCTCTTAAAATATGGGCAGTACCCCGTATTTTTAATAGATGTCCCTCATGTAAAAAGCTTGAAGACACATGGATCCAGAAGAATTATGAACCTGACTCTAAGAAATATTTCCTGGAATTTCTCAGTATGCCATATAGATAGAGCTATCATTCTCACTTCCAAGGGTGCAGCATGTGGTCTAACTTGCAGAGCTCTAGCTTAGAAAAAGGTGTCATAGGAGATTATTTGCTACTTGATTTTCTTTTTTCCTGTTTACTCTTTTTGCTTAGTATTAATCCAGTGAAAAGGAGATAATTTACATTTTTAAAATTACTTCCCCTTCCTATGTATTTTAATCTATTCTTAACTATAGGCAGGAATAGGTTCTTCATCTACATACTGGAACATAGGAACTTGCAATTTCCCAGATGGAAATTCTGAACAGCTGAGTTTCTGCTGTTTGTTTCCTGGTACAAGAAAAGGCATTTGTAGATCAAGCAAGCAGCAGATGGAGAACAATTGGACTATATAATTATTCGGCCTGAGCTCCTTTTAAATGGGTAGGCTGAACTCTATCTATTTGGCTGGGAAGACAGAGGAATAGAGTGGCACATGGCAGATAAACCTTCCAAATATTCTTTTAAATAAATCTAGGCAAATATGTGAAATAACTTCATCAGTTAGCAGGGTGTCTTTTTCTGTGAACTCCAAAATCTGGCAAGTCACTTTCAGTCTCCTTTTGAAGGTTGAGATTAATACAGAGCCTACCCAAAAAATTCTGTATTAATAAACTACATTGATTTCAGTATGTTACCTGAGGACTCCATCTGGTGACTCTACTTTACTTTGCCAGATTTTGAAAAGCTTCAGCCTTACTGTGATCTATTGCCAAAATATAAAATCCACCGTAGGAAAGTATTAACACATTGCGATTCTTGCTCTGTGGAAGTGAATAATTGAATTGTGTGACTTTTTCAAAATGGACTCATAGGAGCATTAAATTTTGTAAGCTGACAGCTAACAGTAAGACTACATGCCAAAATCAGTGTCTAGAGAGCTATGATTATTTTCATTAATTATTCAAGATTAAATGGACATATGAAGGAAAATACATAGGACATGAAAACAGGAAGAGTAAAGTATTATGAGAAAAAGAAGCCAACCAGAAGAATTAAAATCCCAATAAAATGTGAAAGTAGAAACAAACAGAGGACAGTAAAATATGCCAGAAGACAAATGGGAAGCATCATACTTTCTTAACATACCTGAATTTACTTGTGAAACTACATAGTCAAACCAGAAATTACTCATATATTTTCCCTACAGAAGGTTTTAGAACAAAGAAAAACTAAAAGGACAGAGGAAAATGGATGGAACATTTGTTTCTATTAAGAAAAATAGAGATTAAAATTACATACATATGTAGTAATTGATACTGAAAACCAAAATTGATTTAATGCCTGAAGAAAATTTTAGAACTTATTGAATTTTTTATTGTGCTAAAATCTGGGAAAAATAACAATTTAAAATGAAAGAAACTAGGAATAAGAAGAGTAGTTGAGCAGGAATGAAACTGTACTTGAAATATTACATACTTCATCCTATTTTTTGGTTTCTGTCTTCCACCTCATTTGAAGTTTCCAAAGTTCACTCTTATTTATGAAACTGTGACAAGAAAAATCTGAAACCTTATTGATTCTTTAACTCATGACATTCATATGTTTAAAGACTTCTGTTGATTTCAGCGAGAATTCAGACTAAAATATTACACGGAAAACAAAAAATTATGCATTGTTAACACATGTGAAATTAGTCTCTTTATCTTTTTATCTCTTGATTAAATAATGTTGATAAAAATATATTCAAGCATATAGGTATCACAGGTATCATTTTACTTCAGTCAAGCTGACATGGGTGCAAATACACACACCATTGCACACAGACATGCTGGCACATACACAATTGCACATACAGACATGCACTGGGGAAAGCTGTGGACAAGAATAACAGATGTTAATACGTTATCCTTTCAAGTCAAAATGCTGGCATTATTTAAGTAGCCTTAACGAAGTGATTACATCTGCTATGTATTTAATAGAGTCTTTGCTACCATCAGTATGAGTAGAATTTATATCCCATGTGCATTGATCATAATTATATTAAACACACTGTGGAGTAGGTAGAACATATACATTAGAAATACATTATTTTTAGATAGATAAAGGCAGAGAAGCTCATAAATAAACATGAAAATTTCACCTCAAACAGTTAGCTATCCTGGGTTTACAACTTCGTGTAAGAACTTTAACTTGATTATTGAATTTTATCCAGCTTAAATTACAATAAATAAAAATCTACTAACTTTTCTAGCCAGAATCTCCCATAATCTACATAAGTGCAGAGAATAGCGTATCCTATGTTACAGGAGGATGTAGTCCTTTCATTCTGTCACTTCCTTAGTTTTCACCACTAAAATGTCATGGCTGTCTTTGCACATAACAATGACTGCGTTGTGCCCAACATAATTCTCTGCTAGTTTGCTGTTTTCTTTTTCTTTTGGATGGGTGGTGGCATAAGATTTTTTTTGCATATTTATAATTCAGAAATTCAGCATTGAAAGAAACACAATAAACTAAACTTTTTGAATTTCATGCTACTAAGGTGAGATTAAGTTAGTTTATATGTAGCAGAAGTTACAGAATTCAGAGCAGAACTGTTGCATGTCAGACAAATATCTCAGCATTGAAAAAAACACAATAAACTAAACTTTTTGAATTTCATGCTACTAAGGTGAGATTAAGTTAGTTTATATGTAGCAGAAGTTACAGAATTCAGAGCAGAACTGTTGCATGTCAGACAAATATCTAGGGAAAGAAAACATGGTGATTAATGAGTCATGGATCTGGCCAATTATTATTATTCTAATGTTCTTTTGTTAAAAATAGACTGTATACAAAAAGTAGTACCCAGTGTAAAGTCGCTGTACCGTGCACATAGCATGCAGTTAAAAGGATTAGTCCACTTTTTTACATGCAGTTTGTGGGTATACCTGTTACTGATACTATCACAAAATAATGTTAATATGAACCCAGTCATGCATCATCACTGGAGAGGAAAAGAAAGTAAACCTCATGATTTTGTGATTACTGATTCTTCAGCTGGCAGGACTCACAGATCTACATCCTGTGCCGTGGAGACAAAAGAGTTTGAGTACTGTTGCTTGGCCATACTGTGGCATACTTGGATTTATTCTTTGTTTAATTCACTAACATTTCAGTCAGCTCCTACTTCATCTATACTGATATCCTGAAATTGGTAAAGGAAGAAGATTGGAATGAAAATGAAAACAGAGAAGTAATGCTGCCATATTTCCTTTTGTTGCTATGGTTATAGCTAAAGGAGGCAACGTCTTTATATCTATTCACTGTGGAGGTTAAAACTGGGGAAAAACAGGCAGAATCAGATGATCTGCCACACTAGGTAAAGAAGAACAGAGATTAGTATGTCAGTCACTGAACTCTCCCTTTGAATTATACAGAATTCTGGAATACGGGGTTTTCTCTTGCAGGGGTCTATTTATACACAGATAATCTAAACGCTTTAGGACATTCTGTATAATACAGAATTCTGGGTTTTCTCTTGCAAGGGTCTATTTATACACAGATAATCTAAACGCTTTAGGACAAAAAGAAAGATGTTTTGCTTGAAGATGCCTGAAGGTGACTTTACAGATGTGCTACTTATGAAAACAAACAAAAAGCCAAGTAAACAAACAAAATCAATATTGATTTTTACTAGGGATCATCTTTTTTAATGCTAGAACTATCCAGACACACTTCCTCCTGCAGCACAGTCCATATATATGCTTGCTTTGATTCTTATTCTGCTAATTTTTTTACCACTCACGTGCTTTTGCATTTCTTTAGTTTTCTTTTGCTGTTCTATGTACTTGTCTTGAGAAGACTGCTTCAGTAGTCTGAAGATGTCATGCTGGAGCTTCAATATAAATAGCCTGGATGCTGGAATAGTAAGTATTTACATATGATACAAAGCTGAGGAGAGAATGCAAGTGTCTTGGAGGATAGGAATAGAATTCAAAATAATCTTGACAAATTGGAGGTAGGTTTGAAATAATAAGATGTGATTCAATAGGGACAACTGCAAGATACTCAGGCAGAAATAATAAATTGCACACATGCAAATTAGGGAACAACTGTTTAGGTAAAAGTTCTGCAGGTTTCCAAGTTAGAAAGGATCCCAAAGTAAGGATCATCATAGTATTGTTGAAATAAAAAAAAAAATAAATAAAAAGTGGACATTATAGTAATATATTTCTTGTGGCCTACAAGATGCATGCAGTTACCCTTTTATTCAATTCAGCATTCATGAATAGATTTGCATATCATGTGAAATTTTTTTTTCTACCAGGCTTTATAATGAGTAGGTACCAATTGGTGAGAGTGCAAACCAGAATAGCAATACTGATTGAAGGTGTTGAGATAATGACCTACAAGGAAAGATAAAATAAAGAGAAGATATAGGAAGGATGTGATAATAAATTTCGGGAAAATAAAAGACTATTTCAAAGAAGGGGATAATATGCTTTCTGTATCTGCAAGAAAAAAATATTCTTTGTATAGTATATTAGAAAACACTTTTGGAAGGAAAAGGTAATGAAAAACTAGAAAGCTTGCCAAAGAAATTTTTCCACCTTCTGACACTGAAGGTACATTTAAGCAGATGAGACTAATGTCTGTCAAGAATGCAGCAGTCTTCCAGAGTTTTTTTCATACTTAAGATATTATGAGGAATCTGAATTGACTTAAGATGAAAACAGTTTATTCTTCATTCTTTTTCTCTACCTGTTTTCCTCTTTCCAATCTTTGATATTTCTGAGACGTTTCTTGCTATTTCTTACGAATACTTGACAATTATTAAGGAGAGCAATAAGAACACATAAATTTGGGTTACATTCTCCTTCTCCCTTTGTTGTATTTTAAGTATTTTACTTTTCTTTCTCCTATTTTGATGTGGGTCTTCTTTTCTTCTTTCCAGCACACCATTTAGTTTCCTACATAAGTGAAATCATATTTACATCATTTACACCTGCTGTCATATCAGTGTTGATTCTGAAGGTGTTCAGTACTAAACTTTATGAACTTTCCTTACTTCTCACCTCAGCCTCCTATTCTGTCCAGCTTTCTACATGTTTCTCTACAGTACTAAGAAAAGAGAAATATTTTACATTATATAGCTCAAAACTTATCATGGAAAACCTCTAGCTAATATTCACATTCACATTCTTCATATGTCCTCTTATTTAAATTCCTATCACTGTCTTTTATATAATTTCTTTTTGTTGTAATGACTATGCATAGTGAGAACTGTATGATCTGACACATGCAATTAAATTGTACTGTGAATTCACAAAGTGCTGGAGCAAGTTTACAGTTGATGGAATTTCATAGAACTGACAAAACAAACAGCAATAAACCAAAACATGTAAACAGTCATGAGCTAAGTCACAAAAAAGATTAGTAACAGAACCAGAACTGGTAAACTCTGGTTGGCACCCTTGTTTTTTTCAAGAAAAATAAAATCAACCAACTTGTCTTTTTCCTCAGTAGAAATATTAAGTACAATCTTATAAGTAAATGTTTGTAATGTTCAGCAAAAGAACAATTTTTGCATTTAAATGGAAAGTATAAATGCAAGTTAATATATACTCTCCACTCAATGTCTTGTTTACATGCTAAACATAGTGTTTAAAGTTGGATTTGTAAATCAACAGAAGGACAAAGGAAAACACCTGCAATTTGTTGATCTTCTGTGTATTCTGTAAAACATCAGTCTGATGATACTTCTGGGGAAGACTGAAGGTGTGAAGTCTGAATATATGCTCTGTATATTTAGTTGCCATCTGATGCATTAATTTTTATAATGTAAGTAGGCTTCTGGGTAATACTTGTGATAGTAGATTTAATTGCTTGCCACATGAAAAAGTAGAAACAGATTTGTAATAAAACATAAAATATTTCTATTTCTATTTGTGCTCTTACGGAGTTCCTAAAAATGTACAAATTATATTGCCAAAAGAGAATATTGCAGAAGAGTGTTTGCAGCATATCTGCAGGGAAGTGTGTATGTTCATGCATGTGTGTAGTCATCTTAATGGAAGTGAAGCAAAAATAATCAGGTAAACAGGTTATGGTTCATTAATAATCGTGAAGTAAAGTAGAAAAAAAGGAAAAATAAGAAGTAAGACACTTCCACATTAAATTCATCAGTTCACAGAATCACAGAATTGTTGATGTTGGAAGGGTCCCCTGGGTGTGGCCCTTTGCTCAAACAGGGCCACCTAGAGCTGGTTGCCCAGGACCATGTCCAGACAACATCTGAATATCTCCAAGGATGGTGACTCTGCAACTCTCTAGGCAACCTGTGCCAGTGCTTGGTCAGTCTCATCATGAAAAAGGTTTCCTTCTGTTCAGCAGGAACTTCCCATATTTTGGGTTGTGCTCACTGCCTCAGGTCTTATCACTAGATGCCTCTTGAAAGAGTCTGTCTCTGTCTTCTTTGCAGTCTCCTCTCAGATATTTGTACATGTTGATGAGATCTGCCCTGAGCCTTCTCTTCTCTATGCTAAACAGTTCCAGCTCTCTCAGCCTTTCCTCCTATGGAAGATGCTCCAGCCCCTTCAACATCTACACCTCTCTTTTTTAGACTCTCTCCAGTATTGCCATCTCTTGTACTGTTGCAGTCCAGAACTGGACACAGTACTCCAGCAGTGGCCTTAGCAGTGCTGAGGAGAGGGGAAGGATCTCTCTTGATCTGCTCTTGGGACTCCTTTCACATGCTCCTCGTCACCAGAGCGAAAGCCCTAGAGATGACAGAGTGGTTAAGGCTGGAGGGGCCACCTGGAGGTCACCATGTCCAACCCCCCTGCTCAATCAGACTCACCTAGAGCTCATTGCCTAGGACAAAATGTGTGGAGCATAGGTCTGTGTATAAAACCAGCAACAACTGGAAATAATACTGAAATTATTTTGATGCTGTGTAAGCTTTAAAAATGAAAGTTTTCAATGGTAAAGGAGTTTCAAGGTTCTTGCTAAAGTCACAAAACCTGATCAGGGAGGTGTTCTGGGTGCTGAGGGAACAATCCTTAATAAAATTGTTATTGATCTTGTTTTTGTGGTTTTGGTAGAATGAGGGTAAAGTTCCTTTCTGAAGTTTCTTCACTGTTTTTTGGCAACTTGTGTACGCCGTTTTGTATGTGAGGAAGTGGTTTGACCATCCCAACCGCAGGCTAGATCAGTTCTTTGGACTACAAAATGTATTAGCAAAACACTGAGGTTTTGTTTCCTTACAGTAGTCCTGGACAGACCAAGTAAGAAAAAGGAAACATGATAATTTTTTTTACCTCTTTCAGGTTTGATTTAAATCTGTCCCCATACCAGGCTGTAAAGGTAATGTTCTTACTCATGTTTTATCTTCTATATTTTCTCTTAGCTTTATCTTTTTTTTTTTCCCCTAATAAAACTGTGACCTAATTAACTTTTGCAGAAGTGGAGCAATGAAAGCTTAAAACTAGAAGACAAAGTCATTAGACAGATACAGATGCTTGAATATATTTTTGGCACTGAGGTTCAACACCCAGGTGTCATTTAAATTTATAATATTTTACCTTTGCTTCTGAATTTGGTAAATTGATATATGCTTCTCATCTAAAACTTTAGATTATTGAAGCCTCATGGATGGTTTTTCATCTGCTGCTGAGCATACTTATAGCAGCTTACCATCAATTCTTTAGTGTCTTCTACATTTTTTCTTAGCCAGTAGGTATGCTTGAATCTTGCTTGAAATGCTTTCCCTTCTCTCTTCCCCTTTGAAAAGCAAAACTAGTTTGACAAAGATTTTTTTCTGCTGCTGGTATACCCCGTTTCTTCGCAGCTGACTAGCTATAACACACACACAATATGATGAAGACTTCATCTTAAATTTTCTTTACATATTCAAATATTTAAGCCCTTTTTTTTTCACTTTGGAAATGCTCTAACTAGAAAATAGGATACTTGTGACTATGTATAAGACTCCCTTATGCAAACTAATTTAAGTTAATGCAGAAAAAACAAATGGTTTCCTTACTTGTGCATCACAAGCAGTCTGACTGTGAGCTTGTTCCTTGCACTGACGTAATGACTTGTAGAGTACCCTTGTGGCCTAATTTCTAGATCCAAGTCAGGCTTGGGTGCTGAGGCATTTGCCTGATGAAAATCGAGATGTGGCACTTCAGGCATGTATAAATACATGCCCTGGAAACTTTTGAAGTTAAGCAATGAAGTACCTATGGAATTTAGGCAAAGTAACTGACAGATGATAGAGGGTTTGCAATGTCAGTTAAAGACTGGGGTGGCTCACATTGCTCACCATTACACCTCATGCAGCTAAATCCACTTTTGGGCTTTTTTGGGTCCAGCCTAGATGCATAGTTCCATGTCAGTGAATCCTAAGTTTCATAAACGGTGATGAAGAAAGTAATACACAATTCCTTGCTAATATTAGTAGCAATCACACTGGTGGTCATACTGGCTTTTGTAGATCATGTTCTCAGCAATCTACTTCTTCACAGGTAATGTAAGTTCAAACAAACAACAGGCATCCTGTTATTTACATCATACAAGATGAAGCACAAAACCACCCTTTGAGTCTAATCCCCAGCTTGAAGTCCTGACAGGTAACTGTACTGAAACTGATTTTTCTGACATCCAGAGTATGCCTTAAGTATTTAGACTGATTAGTGTGTTTGTTAATTCTTTAATGCTCTATTATTGTAATTTTTCTGCTCTTGAATTCTTAATTTTACAAAAAAAAATATAGTATAAATAAAAAGTGGGTATTGTATTTCAGAAGTGCAAATTAATTAACATAGTATATAAAAAGTTGTAAAGAGGATCGTGATCAAAGTCTTATTTCAAAGTGCTAAACTTATCCATTTCTATTTCTGTGAATAATGGGAGCCAAGATATTAAGTACAGGTCCTAATTAATTTGCCAGTAAAATTTTACAAATCAATCAAAAGTCATGAGATGTCAATGACAGTCTAACCAAAAAGTAATTCTGAAGTTAAGTGACTGTTTAAATACCTAGCTAAACCAACTGAAATTAAAATGTATTTTCTCAGGATTGCTATTTATTTACCGTACTTTTCCACTCAGTCATACCAATTTAAACAGACACCTACATGTAGGATAATATATTCTATCTCTTTTAACATAAATATGACATATGTGTTCATCTGAAACCTAATAAATTCATTAATATAAGCCTTCATTATGCCAGCAAAAGAGACTGGATTGCACAATCATTTTGTACGTGCAGCTGTAAATTTGTAATTATTTAAATCATTAATTTACTACGTGTTCTAAAGTAATATTAGAATTCTTGTAGACATCTCTTTTATAATCAAGTCCTTTAAACATGGAGCTGAACCAGATAAAAGTTCATGCCCTTTCTAGTACAAGATAGGCAGATTTTTTTTTTCATGGGCATTATTGGAATATCAGTTTAAGATAGTGTTTATTAAAAGCTACCAACCTTGTAATCTATTTTGATAGGTTTGTTAGCAAAGTGAATAGAGAGATACTGGAATCACTTGGGGGGTTCCAGTTCATAACATACATAATTATGCTGAAATTAATTTTTCATGGTTTGATATCACAACTATGTTTTTTAGAGGGAATCTTGGGGTTGAGCTGGGTGGGGGTTTGTTTCTTTTTTTTTTTTTTAAATTTTCTTCTAGTATAAATAAAGTTGTCGTATTTCTCACACAGCTATGACAGCTCCTAATTTTAGTACACACAACTGCAAGGTTCCACCAGCAGTTCCATCCAAATGTCTATAGATATTCGTGTCTTTGATCTTAAAAAGCAACTACAAAGTGCCTCCCTCCCCACCCCCTACCCCAAATGGTACAGGAGGTGCAACTATCCTGATTGAACATACATATCCAAAAATGAAGCTAGACACCTCTTCACACACAAACATCATTCAATACATGGTGGATTTTTTTCCCTGAAGCAGTTCAGTTCTTGTAATGACCTTTTAGCAGAAGAGTTGTTCTACGGGAGTCACAGTTGAAGAAGGAGGAAAAGGGACTGAAGAGACGCTTATATTGTTGTATGGCAACAAGCCCTGCCTGAAAAACCTAGTGGCCTTCTTATTATGGAGTGACTACATCAGTGGACAAGGGAAGTACCCCAAATGGTACAGGAGGTGCAACTTATCTGATTGAACATACATATCCAAAAATGAAGCTAGACACCTCTTCACACACAAACATCATTCAATACATGGTGGATTTTTTTCCCTGAAGCAGTTCAGTTCTTGTAATGACCTTTTAGCAGAAGAGTTGTTCTACGGGAGTCACAGTTGAAGAAGGAGGAAAAGGGACTGAAGAGACACTTACATTGTTGTATGGCAACAAGCCCTGCCTGAAAAACCTAGTGGCCTTCTTATTATGGAGTGACTACATCAGTGGACAAGGGAAGAGCTACAGATGTCATCTATCTGGACTTCTGTAGTGCCACCAGTGTGGGGTTTGTTCGTATTTATACGACTCAGTCTTCCACAGCATCTTTCTCTCTAAATTGAAGAGATAGGGATTTGCTTGGCGGACTGTTTGAAGGATGAGGCATTGGTTGGATGGTCGCATCCAGAGGGTAGTGCTCAACATTTCAATATCCAGATAGAGATCAGTGACAAGTGGTGTCCCTTAGGGGGCTGTATTGGGACCAGCACTGTTTAATATCCTCATCAATGACATAGTGGGACTGAGTACACCCTCAGCAAGTTTGCAGAACATACTAAACTAAGTGGTGTGGTTGACACACCTGAGGGAAGAGATGCCATCCAGAAGGACCTGGACAAGCTTGAGAAGTAGGCCTGTCTAAAAGTTATTCAACTTTTAGACTGAAGAGATTCAGCTGAAGAGATTCAACAAGGCCAACTACAAGGCCCTGCATGTAGGTCAGGGCAACCCTCAGTATCAATACTGAAGGGGCCGATAGCAGCCTTGCTGTGAAGGACTTGGGGATACTGGTGGATAAAAAGCTGGACATGAGTCAACAATGTGCACTCCTAGGCCAGAAAGCCAACCATATCCTGGGCTACATCAAAAGAAATGTGGCCAGCAGGTCAAGGGAGGTCCAGTTCTGGAGTCCTCAGCACAGGAAAGACATGGGCCTGTTGGAGTGGATCCAGACGAGGGCTGGAGCACCTCTCATATGAGGACAGGCTGAGAATTGGGGTTGATGTTCCCCTGGAGAAGAGAAGGCTATGGGGGGACCTTATTGCAGACTTTTAGTACTTAAAGGGAGCTTATACGAAAGATGAAGACAGACTTTTTAGTAGAGCTTGTTGTGGTAGGACAATGGGTAATGGTTTTAAACTAAAAGAGTGTAGATTTAGACTAGATAGAAGGAAGTAATTTTTTTATAATGAAGGTGGTGAAGCACTAGGACAGGCTGCCCAGAGAGGTGGTAGACATCCAATTCCTGGAACATTCAAGGTTAGGTTGGACGGGGCTCTGAGCAACCTGAACTAGTTGAAGATCTCCCTGGTCATTGCAGGGAGGTTGAACTAGATGACCTTTAAAGGTCCCTTCCAACCCATACTATTCGATCATTCTATGCTTCTACGATTCTATACAGGATGGATGTCATGATGAGAGGAGATAGTTTTGCAGGGAAATATGAAGGGAATGATCTAATGCAACAGTCAATATGCTAGATAGAGGTTTATGTCAAGTACATGTAGACCAAAGAGCTGCCCCAGAATGTCAGACTGCTCATATGCTTCTTTCAGCCTCTGCAATGGTCAGGCCTGAGGAGCTAAATTCTTCCCAGACACAGGTAGATGCTGCCAGTATATAACAGCCAAATACCACAGAACTGACTTTTTTCATATTACATATTTTGCTTATTTGCATTATTTGCACCAAAAGATCTCTTGTTCAAATGATAAAAGTGAAGTACATCCAGATTGGAGATAAAATCTATGACCTGTTTTCCAAGAATGAAAATAAAATAATTTAAAAATAAGTAAAGAGATTTGCAAAAAAATATATCAATTTAAATAAAAAAGATCTGTTAATTAAAACTCATGGCTCATCAAGAGTACACAGAAATCAGAGCATATCAGCACAGTCCATTTGTGTCACCAAAGCTATCTAACTCATATTATCTGAAAATAATTTTAGAGTAGTTCATTTAGTTTTGAAAGATGTATTCAAAAAGTCAATTAACAGTCAGCAAAAAGTAACTTGGAACCCTTCCTTTCTAAATATATTTATCCATTAATGCCTAGTTAGGTTTTGCGTTTTAACCATCTTAGTTGTAACAGACTCAGAATATATCCTCATACAGTGCCATATGGCCTGATGATTAGGTCACACATTGGACATATGAACACAATTCTCTTAGGAAAAGCAACATGTGTTTTACATTTGTCACAAACTGGTGACTGGTAAAACTATACTACTTGCAGTGAAGCCGGTGCATTATTTGCACCAAAAGATCTCTTGTTCAAATGATAAAAGTGAAGTACATCCAGATTGGAGATAAAATCTATGACCTGTTTTCCAAGAATGAAAATAAAATAATTTAAAAATAAGTAAAGAGATTTGCAAAAAAATATATCAATTTAAATAAAAAAGATCTGTTAATTAAAACTCATGGCTCATCAAGAGTACACAGAAATCAGAGCATATCAGCACAGTCCATTTGTGTCACCAAAGCTATCTAACTCATATTATCTGAAAATAATTTTAGAGTAGTTCATTTAGTTTTGAAAGATGTATTCAAAAAGTCAATTAACAGTCAGCAAAAAGTAACTTGGAACCCTTCCTTTCTAAATATATTTATCCATTAATGCCTAGTTAGGTTTTGCGTTTTAACCATCTTAGTTGTAACAGACTCAGAATATATCCTCATACAGTGCCATATGGCCTGATGATTAGGTCACACATTGGACATATGAACACAATTCTCTTAGGAAAAGCAACATGTGTTTTACATTTGTCACAAACTGGTGACTGGTAAAACTATACTACTTGCAGTGAAGCCGGTGTTGTCTCCCTCCATATTCTTACATATCTGCAACCTCATGGCATAGATACCAATAAGTACATATGTGGCCTAGTAATGATTGGCCCAAGATAATAATGGACTTGTATCCTTATACCCTTCAGTAAGTATTGAGGTCACTCTACTTTATATATTACCTGCAGCACAAAGAATCATTATCAGACTGAGCAACAGGCAAGAAAGGTGAACAAGCATACAATTTGTGGATCATGATGAAGACCAAAAGTTAAGCTATTTAGTGTTTTACAAACATTTCAGGTATGCCCAGATGCCATTCAGTGCAAATAGTTCCATAACTAAATGGCAACACTGTGGAGTTTTTTAGGATTTCAGGTTGGAATTTCTGTGCTTGTAGATGGCTAAAACTCAGCTAAATTCTTTGCGGTGACTTGGTTATTGAAAATTGCTAAGAAAGAAAAAGAAAGATTGCAATTTTTAGAGGTTGCAAACTAAGAAGGGCAGACTGGTCTGGATGGGCATAAACCACAAATGCAATTGTTATGCTGTGAATGTTACTTAGCTTTTCAAGCTAATTATAAAGTGAGCATCTAAAGATGAGATTGTCTCAACCTTTATGACTAATGTATTTGAACATTTATAGTCCTTTTGTGCTGCATCACGACTCTGACCTCTCTGTGCCTTTTGTCAGTTTTACAAGCAGCTGATGAGACGTCAATTTTTTGTCAACCCAGAAATAAGCTGGTTCTTGACATTGGGGTTTTCTCATTGATTAAATTGTCATGGTGTATTCACAGCCTAAATGTTGCCTTCTGGTCACTGTCCTTTTCTTGTGTGGAAAATGACCTTTGTGAATAATTGCATGCCCCAGATGTGTCAAATTGAGAAGGAGGCAGCAATCCAAAGTAATAACACTGTAAGAACTATTTGTCCCTTGATTCTCTTGTAAGTTCTGTGGGGGAGAAAAAAAAAAAGCAAAAAAAAAAAGCACCTGAAATATTTTTTACCAATGTGTCATTGAAAGGTAATTTAAGGTGCCTTTAGCAATTTTTATTTGTACTTTGTATTCTGTTTTAGAATATTTTAATGATTGCTTTATATTGTTTGTAAGGATAAGTGCATGCTGAGGTCTAGGTACTTTTTTGAGCCACAGATCTAGTCACTGTGACAGTAGGTCTGTTTTTTAACTATCTTTATGTTCCTATTTGTGGGGCTGTCAAAGAGCTATAGGTAATTTATAATTTTGGGATTACTATATTTTATGCCAATGTGGAAACATCCCGAAGTGTCATTACACTGGGTGAGAATTTCTGGAGTGTAGTGTATTTTGACTGCACTTCAGCATGCTCCAATTTATCATCTCTGCTGTAGGACTTAAATGGGATGCCACTGAAATGTTACAAAAGTTCTTCCTTTCCTTGCTGAACTGTGAAAACTCAGAACTAAGTAAAACTTCAAAATAATAATTTTTCTCTGAAAATAGATAGTCTGATGCAATTAAAGGCTTCCCTTGCAACTTTCTTGACTTAACAGAAACTTATCAAAAACAAAGCAGATGGGTAGGTTGGAAGGCTTGCATGAATGCCTATTTTTCTGTCAACTCACATACCAGTCAAATGACTGACACGTGGTTTCTCTGGCTCCCTGAAATCCCACCTGTTTGGGTGTCGGCTGCCCAAGTGCCTGGGAGCTCTGGCTAACTTATAGTACAACTGGTAGGACACAGGAATGCCACGGCTCCATGGATAACCTAAGCTGAATGGCTTCCTGGTCAGATTGTTTCTTGGCTGACTATTTATTTTTCTGGATCTCTGCCCAGAAAACAGGCATGATCCCAGTTCCCCAAGCTAGTTGGGCAGATCTAGATTGCTAGCCTACAAATGATAGAAAACAAGCACTCTGCTTTCTCTGAAACAATTTTTTCTCAAGACATTATTTTTTGGCATAAATTCACCTTTTGTATTCTTCATTCTGACTCATAATGAGAAAATGCCCCCAAATCTTAAATGTCTACAGGATGAAAACTCCAATCCCAGATTCAAACAACACTTCAAAGAATAAAGGAATTGATTGCAAGAGGCAAAAGCTAGAATCAAACAAGTAATCAAATCCAGATGAAAATTAAAGATATCTTTATTTAAGAATGGAAATCACAAATGCTCCTATAAAAATTAAGCAAAACTAACAAAAATATGCAGAGCATGTCACTATACCCTAATATTTATTTGTGAAATTTAAAAGAAAAAGAAGAGTATGCCATAAAACAACTGAATGATAGAAGTTATTACAGTATGTTTTTATTTTGCTGATCTGATTGCTAGCTAAATTTGTAAATAAATGCATTTCTTGTAAATGAAAGTTTTGGGGATAAAAAATGAAAGCAAAGTTCAGGTGTTGCCTCATTGATTTTTTAGTTCATGGTCCACTGAGTGAGAAAAAGTATTCAGTCAATCAAGCATAAATGACAAGGACATATATGTGCTATTACGTTAGAGTGAACTCTAAATTTCATTAGGGTCCTAGGTTTTCTATTTTGTCTGTGTGGCATATAGATTAATTCACCCAGTTTTCATCTGTGTGATATGGAGGAGTCATGCTGATGACACCACTTTAACAGTCTGGTGGATAGAGCCTTTTAGACCTCTTCCCCTGCATACAATTTTCTGATCCAGACCTGGCTCACAGGGACGACAATACAATGTACGCTGTTTCCAGACTTGACACTTGCCTTCTAACCTTAATAAATAATTTGGGGGGAATGCGGGGGTGTGACTCAGCACCATCTGTTCCAAGGCTGCCATCAGCTTAAGGCTTCAGACCCTGCTGGACTGATAAGTCTGGTGAAAAGTTCATCTTGACTGGCTTGTATCAGGGACTGAAGCTCAGAATTAAGTTGACATAAAGGACAGGACAGTGAAACACTAGTCTTGGAAAGACACACGTCAGGAATATAGAACAAGAGGAAGAGGGCAGGACTGTGAGTGGTTAGGTGCAATTACTATCTGGATCCTCATGTACCTGAAGCCTTTGAGTTGCCTGCCTCCACTGTACCCTGAAGGACAAGCAGGACCTGGCTGTGTACCCTACTATTTAGGTTACCAAAAGCACAGTAAGTATCAGGAATTTTTCTGTAACTTAGATGCAGTTCCCATAGGTTTTGGTTCCGTTTTAAAAATTTGATTTTATGGTGAAAGTAATATGTTCTTTCTTGCCTTTCTGAATATTGCTGCTACAGCACTTTCTTTCCTGTGTGGCCGTCTATGTGGGAAGTCAGGCAGAGCTCTGTAGAAGTATACTAGATGTATTATTCCTGTCATCATTGAAAGATGGATCTAAATGAATGATGTGTAGGTGAAATAAACAGAATTAGAGCAGTCTGGAATGGCTATAACTGTGAAAGGGTATCAACATTGTGTAGATAGCTTTCATGGAAAGAAATTATTGCTTCAGTCAGTTATATCTGAGCACACAACATGACAGATCAGTCTTTGGCATCTACTGGCCTGCGATGGGCTGGCAGAAAAGGGTGCTACATTTATAAGGACAGAGAGAAAATAATCATTTGTGTGCATGCAGATTTATATGTTTTCACAGAATCACAGAATGATATGGGGTTGGAAGGGACCTCTGGAGATCATTTAGTGCCACACACCTGCAAAAGCAGGTCCACCTAGAGCAGGTTGCACAGGAAGTTGTCCAGGTGGGTTTTGAATGTATCCAGAGAAGGAGACTCCACCACCTCTCTGGGCAGCCTGTTCCAGTGCTCTGCCACTCTCACAGTAAAGAAGTTCCTTCTCATGTTTAGATGGAACTTCTTATCTTCAAGTTTGTGCCCATTTTCTCTTGTCCTGTCACTGGGCACGACTGAAAAAAGGCTGGTCCCTTGTTCTTGATACCCACCCTTTAAATATTTATAGGTGTTAATCAGATTCCCCCTCAGCCTTCTCTTCTCCAGACTAAAAAGGCCCAAGTCCCTCACCTCGCCTCACAAGAGAGATGCTCCAGGCCCCTAATCATCTTTGTAGCCCTCTGCTGTACCCTCTCCAGCAGTTCTCTGTCCTTCTTGAACTAGGGAGTACAGAACAGATCACAGTACTCCAGATGGGGTCTCACCAGGGCAGAGAAGAGGGGCAGGATGATCTCCCTCGACCTGCTGGCCACGCTCTTCTTGATGCACCTCAGGATGCCATTGGCCTTCTTGGCCACAAGGGCACATTGCTGGCTCATGGTCATCCTGGTGTCCACCAGGACTCCCCGGTTTTTTCCCTCAGAGGTGCTCTCCAGCAGGTCAGCCCCCAACCTGTACTGGTGCAGGGGGTTATTCCTCCCCAGGTGCAGCACTCTACACTTGCCCTTGTTAAATTTCATCAGGTTCCTCTCTGCCCAACTCTCCAGCCTATCCAGGTCTCACTGTATGGCGGCACAGCCTTCTGGTGTGTCAGCCACCCCTCCTATTTGATTAATTCTACATACGTGGTATTGTGAGAGAGAAGTCTATAATGTCAACTATCTGATTTGGGATTGCCTGACTCTGTCCCACAAAGAGGCTATACTGTGGTCCTCTCCAGCTCAAACCTATAGAAAGAACAGCAAACAGCAGCCATTGCTGTGCAATGATTGCTACATAAATGCTGAGTGGATCAACTGGGCATGTCTTTTAAGAAGCAAGTGGGAAGCAAAGAAACCCAAGATGAATTTGTGTTGTTGAAATGTACAGAATGATGGGATGATACTTATGCAGTAACGGCAGTGTATCCAGTGTGAAGACTGGACATAGCTATCTACTCTAAAAGACTCAAGACTCTGGAGTACTGCATGTAAATATGGTTTATTGAAGTGAGTGTTTGTCCAGGAAACTATAATATGTTCAGCACAGTTACCTAAGACAGAAAAGATGTAGCCTAAGTCATCTAAGAAAAAAATTAAAAGGAGAAGGGGCTTCTGCAAGCAGAATGTCCAACAAAGCTAACTTAGGTGACCTTCTTTCCATTCAGGCCATTCTGTTCATGACGATCCAGTCTTACCAGATCTCTGCTGAGAAGCCTTTTGTCATAACCTTGATCACTCTGCAAAAAGTAGCACTAGTATCACAGTAGTTCTGTCATATTGACATGCTCTGACCTGGAGTTCAGTCAGCTATCCACGCAAATGTGAACTGCAGCAGAACACTATGTCCATGTTACCAGAATGAGTAGCTCTGCACACCTTATGCTGTGACAAAATTAGCTACCCAAGCAATATTTTAACTAATTAAGGACGCACTGGTGGAATAGAACATTTACAGAGTAGACATTCCCAGATGTATTTTGACTTGATTGTTATTTAGTAGGAAGATTTTAAGGACCTAAATCCTCCCCTTATGCAGGATATGGCTAGATCAGATCCAGTGACCTGTTTACTCATATTTAGCTGGCAGGACTCGAACAAAATTAATGAAGAAGATAACTATGAAGCCATGTCAGAAAAAAAAAAAAAAAGGAAAAATTCGAATTATAAGAAAAAGGATGAATTTTTATACAGTGATATAATTGAGGGGAAAGAAAAGAAGGGAAAAGCCCAGCTTATTTGAAAGCAATAGCCATCTAATTTAGATATTGTGAAGAAAAAATGCATTTACTGGATTTATTAGTAGTTACATGTTAAAGTCAAATTAAGTCTAATCTTATGAAACCTATTGTAATATAATTGTATTAACTTCTGTAGCAAATATAGTATTTGTCCAGCTTTTGGGTGCAAATTTCATATTATTGTTGAAGCATTATTAAATGAAAGGGTACTTTGACAATCACAAAGAAAAGATGTGTAAATATTATTTTCTGTGAGTTGTACAGAACATGGATACAACACATGCTAGTCTTATTTATCAATTGGACATTAAAATACTGGAATCAGCTGAAATTTTCTTAGTAGCAAATGATGTTGTATGGCTCAAGTTCTAGCTCTAGCTCTATACTTATACCTACTAGCAAGAAATGTAAAGTTATTAAATTCTGTAGTCTAACCCTTAGAAAATTAAATGGAACTTTCATACCAGTCATTTTTTGCTAGAAGTCATTTATGGGACTCTTAAAAGACTAAAAGCTTTTCTTACTGATTACGTGTATATGCTGCATATAGACTATTCGCACATGTAACACTGCTTCAAATACATATGAACTTCTTTCAGGAAAATATGCATATTGGGGTTCTGTGACTGAGGAAGACTTAAAAATATTTGTGTTCTCATTTGCACTGCTGCAGTTTGGCAGCTCCTCTAGCAGTAATGCTTTAAACATTATATGCAAGAAGTTCATTGCTTCCTCTTCTTGTGCATTTTAATACATTCCAAAGGTTCTAATTCATCTTCATACCTATCTATAAATATTTCCCGAAGTGTAAATGCTACATTAGCAACAATGTGCTTTTACTACATCTAGCATAGATGTTCAAGCATAGAAGAGCTGAACTGTTTGGGTGACAGCCAAGTACAAAGCTCTACAGATTCAATAGGTTGATATATTTCATAGAGGCTAAGAATAATACCTCTTATTTTCAAAGGAGATTGTTTTTTAGTCTTCCATTAGTATCCTAACTTTTTTTATTATTATTATATCATTCCCTAAATGCCACTATTTTCCCTGAATCCTAAATAAACAACAAGACACATTCTTTAGAAATTATATTTACAGGAGTAAGCTATGGTTCTGAAACATTTCAGAGCAGTGTTTCTTTTTTGATTCTTATTTGTATCATACCTGAACCCATTTTAATCTTTTGTTTATTGAGATTCAGATAAATATTGATTATAATATTCTGCTTAAAAACGAATTTGTTTTTCCTTTCAGAAGGTCATAAACCAGCTAGAGGTAAGCAAATAACTTTTCATGGCTACCTCCTAGAGGCATATTGAACTGATTGTAATATCTCTTGTCATACCAACATAAGAAAGAAAACAAAAAATGAAAAGGCAGTTTCCTAGTGGAAAAGTAAGGTCGAATACATAGCTGGGAAACTATTTTTTATTCTGATGGTCAAATTCGGCTTCAAAACACATTTGTGGGTCTACATAACATTAAGTGACACTAAAAAAAAAGACCCCAAGTGAAACAACAACAGCAATAGCAATAGCAATAGCAATGACAATAATAATAATAATAATAATAATAATAATAATAATAATAATATAATCCAAGCCCTTAAAGATGTGAGTTTAACACTTGAATTGCAAATGTGATTGAGAGAATTTTTAGGCTGCTTTCATCTTATGGGATACAAGTTGCCTGGTCATATCTACTGCCGAATACATTTCTGCATGACAAAGTCTCTCTTGACACATGGGTCTTCTGCTTTGTAGTGACTATTGTTCCTGGAAGAAGTCTAGCATAAAGAATAGTGTGGATGTTTTGTTCTTTCTACAGAGGACAGTGTTACCCCTGAGCAATGAAAATATTTCAAATCACCCTCATAATGGGAAAACTTTGAGAGTTGGAGGGATTGTGATTTGATGGTACAGTAAACTTTAGATGACAAGTTCAGTCACAACAAATGGCATAAGTCCCTTCCTTGCATTACCTTTGAGTTTTCTTGCTCATGGGACTATGCTGTATGACTATTTGCACTACACCTTTGTGACGCGTGTTCCCTATTCTTGTCCCCATGCTGACAGTTATAATTGCTGAAAGTCATATAGGGCAGTATCGGTGAACTTGCTGATAATATGGTAACCAAGAAAAAAATAATGTTGTCTCACTGTACAGGAGAAGCAGAAGCATTTAGCTGAATTGCCAGCTACAGTTTGCATCCAACTTTTACTTCTTCAAGAAACTCAATAAAGTGCTAAAATGTAGAACATAATTTTATATATCCATTAAAAGTGTCTCATTTTTTCAATCATGTATTTTTAATAAAGTATTTTAACAAACTCAGAAAAATATTAAAAAGCCATATGGGCTGAGAAAGCAACTGTTCACAAATTAGAAGAATTAAGAGTTTCTAAAAATAAGAAAAATTAGTACTAGCTGAGATTCAAAATGGGAATGCCATGCTATATTAACAGTTTCAAAGGCAGAGAGGAAATCTGTAGTGGCTTAACAGTGAGCCCTCTGGCTTCTAACTGTGCCAGTTAAAACAGAAGAGGCAAGCATCCTTTTATCAGTAGTAGACATTGGCACGAAGAGTAAAAACAGCTGATTTAAGGCTCTGCTGGATATTCAACAATGAACATCATGACTGTAAGTATATATAATGTCCTAGAGGCAAGATCTTCAGAATAACTTACTGCAACTCATAAAACATAAGTGGATGGCATATCTGGAAGGCATGCTCCTGTAAAATGCAGTGCAGGAGAATATTTATTGATCCCTAATTTGGTTTAGTCACCATAATTACTTCATTGTTGTATTACCCTATTTCATCTTTGAAGAACATTCCATAGCCTGACTCTTATTTTTGCTAAGATCCCTTTACTGTATCCGTAAAAATGGACCTTAAGTGGGTATGGATGCAATTCACTGTAAAAGAGCATTACAACCTCAAATTCAGAAACACAGAGCAGTATTGATGTCATTTTTTCCTAGAAGGACAAACATACTGAGATACAAGCAAAGAGATTGAATTTGTCTGCTCCTTACCGGAGAAGAGAAATTATTCTGAAATGGACTATTTTCATTTGAAGCTAACAAACGATTTGCAGTCACAATACCTCATTGTTGAACAAACATAACTGATCTTAGGCCGTTTGCTGTTCCTCATCATTTGTCATTTGGTTCATTCATGGCCATCACATTTTGTATAGTTTCTGAACTAAAAACAATTATATAAATGCAGGTTGCTATTCACATTATCTACTGTAACATGGTAAAATATCCATAAAAAGTAAATATCTCTTTTATATCATAACATGCATCAAAACAATGTAATTAACGTTGCCATACAATATTTAATAGAACCACTGTGTTTAAAGGCTAATTCATGAGAATAAAAGACCTATTAATCTTTCATTCTGTCTCATCAAGGATAAAAGTTAATGCTTATTTTTATAGAACAAGATTATTACAACCCCCCCACAATTAAGAGTAAAGCAGTTTTTAGAAATGTTTTGGCTAACATATCCATTAGATTGAGCAATGAGAGAACAATTTTGAAACATAAAATTAAAAATGGTCAGTAAAACTCATTTTTTCCCTACAATACTTTTGCTCTTTTTAAGTTGGTCAAACTTTCCTTTTATAACACAAATTGTTAAAATTATACATCTGTATTTTGAATGAAAAGTGAAAATACACTATTATAAAATGTTGATAATATAATATTATCAAATATTAATTACTTCTTTATATTTGTCTTTATTATTCTCATGAATATCTCAGAATTTGGAAGTCATAATTTGGAAACTTTGGACACTGCAATTCAACATTGCACCTAATAATAATCTTAGAAAAGTTTAAAAAACTGTATATTTGAAAGTGCATCTTTTCAAAGATGATTTGAACTTTGCTATTTATATCTTTACAGGTTAATTTTTGCAAGATACGCAAAATAAATATTCCTTGGTTATGTCAAGTTGTGGTAATATTATAAACACTTTACAGCAGTTTGAGGGCCTGTGGGTATCCAAACCTAAAGCAGAACCTCTAAATAATAGATAAAACATCAAAATACTCAAAATGTTCTGCTCTAGCCTAATGGTAGATAGTGGATAGAGAGGTCACTGGATTGAAGATAAGACAGAATGAAATGAATATAAATTAACTTTATGATGCTGAAAAGCAGCTTGATTACTAAGATTGTGAGACACAATTCTGTCCAGAAGCTATGTAATGAAGATTAATAAAAGTGGCAGGCTTGAGTCCTGCTTTTTGAAGTTAGAAACACAAGGCGACATTTGACAGCTGAATAATAATAAAAGAGATTCATTTGAAACTAGAAGAAATGCCTTTAAATCTTCTGTTTCCTACTCAGGATTTGAAGATGTAATCTAAAAATAGTCTGTTGTTAAAGAATTGGTTTATATCTTTCCCTTTATTTTTACACGGATTTTTTTTTTTTTTATTGCAAGGCTCACAGGTATGAGAAATAAAATGAAGTCTACCTGTCCCTTTTAAAGTTTTTTTTGTTTCTGGGGTGATTTTGACTAATACAGGTCTGAAGGAAAATTGTTACTGCTTTGTACAGTGACTAGAGGTCTTTGTCTTTGTATTACCTCTATGTTTTACATGAAATAGTCAAGTATCTGAAGTTATGTAAAAAATAGTGTTTGAGTAGGCTTGGGTAGATCAGATAACCCGTGGCCATAAAGCTGAAAGCCTCTGTTGATAGCTGTTTCTTGAGTGACTGGATTTGTTCTGGTAATTTGATTGGAGGATTTGCTGTCAGTGGGAGTGTCTGTACTTGCCTTTAGAAAAGTGTTAAAATGTATGCTCTTATTATTAAATAGGAGCTAGTTTAAAATGTCAAGATTTCAGCAGACTGGCAGTAAAGAAATCTCTATGTTGTGAAGCTTTTAAAATAGTTAGAGAGTGAGACAGAAACTATTCCAAGTGACTTGGATAGAAACTCAGGAGAATGAATTAGGGCATTTTTTTCTCTCATTTACACCAACATAAATCTGGAGTGACTAAAATGAAATAGATAGCTAATCCCTGACGTAATCAAACATAATTTTGTCCTTTTATTATTATCATTAGAAAATAAGTAATAATAATTAGTTTAAGTTATAATTTTGTGGCCTAATGAATTTTGTTCAGGGCTTCCCTTTGGAGTAGAATTTACTGATAATCTGCATTTAGCTATTATAATAGATGATGTGCCCTTTTAAATGTCTTTTTTCATCTGACCACTTTTCCCTCACCCTACAGCTAATTCTTTTGTGATCTCATGCAGGGTTTCATTGTAATAGGTCATCACTGAGGAACCAGTTGACATATTCCTTTCTCCTAGACTGGGCTATAAGGCAATTTCTGTAAAGAAGGCTGTCTGTACATATGACTTACGGGTATGATCCAGCCCCATGTTGTTGTTGTTCAGGTTATACAATATTCACTATCCAGTTTGCACAATGCGTAAGAGACACACCACCTGCCCCAAGCAGTTTGCAATCTAAAATTAGATATGCCACAGTGAGTAAAATGTAATCATTTTTGTTGCAGTATAAGAGCTGGTGGGCCCTTAAAAGTTAAAAAAAAACCCAAAAAACAAAGAAGTTATCATAATAAGTTTGCATGTATTTTCAACTTCTAGATGAATTGTAGTTATAGGCATTGTATTAGCTAGTCAAAGGGCTTCCAATAGCTAAAATAATTTGTCTGGACTAGAGATTATGGATGCAAATTAAAGAGCACAAGAGGATACTAAGCAAGATACCAGTGAGAAGTACAACTTATCAGCACCATTAAATCATTTTAATTACTGTAGAGGACATGGTATAGTTTTAACTGTCTTAGCTGCATAGCATTAGGATGATGGCTAATTTAGGAAGTACAGTAAAATATCTGGAAAGACTTTAAAAGGCAGTAACCTGCAATAAATGGGATGTAATTAAAGCTGGGGTCAGTGGGATTTTTCATTTGATGCTACATAAAAAATTGCTAACACCATCCAAACTTTTTGCATTGTGATGTTATGTGGCTTGCTAGAGACAGGATACTGGAGGAAGATCGACAAAAGATCTATATTTTTAGTGTTCACTTTCTAACTGAAACTGAATAACTGGTTGGAATTTGAACAATGCTTTAGAAATGTAAAACAGTGGTGTGTTTGTGTGCATGTGATCCCTTTAGGAAAGACTCACTTGGTTCTTTAGTTAGAGTTAAGTCTAAAAAAAGGATGACAACAATAGCTCCAAGTGACCCACCTGATACATTCATCTTAGTTCTTGTTGGCTCCTATGTCAACTTTTGCGTAGTAAGATAGCAGGAACTCTATTTAGCTCATGTGCCAACAAACTCGGAACACATGAAAGGACTGAGGACCAGCGCAGCAGGAGGATAAACTAGCAGTGTGCTTTTTCCTCCAGTTCAGATTCTCCAACACTCTATTTTACCTGTTACAATGACTATTTTCTATGGAAGGTTACCTCTGTCCAAGGCCAAACTGCAAATGCCCAGTTCAACTCAGTTTCAGGCTATTTTGGAAAAATACAATGTTCTGGTAACCTGGGACTGTACTGTTTACTCTGTTTATCAAAAGTAATAATATGTCTGGTTAAACTAAATAGAAAGTGGGTGATTTTGTAAGTTGCATTTCTATTTTTTATTGATTAATTTACTGAATTTTCAATAACTCTTAATTTCCAGTAAAGCTTAAAGCCTGAATAATACTAAAAGGATTTTTATAACATTCAAATTAAACTACTTTTTTTCAGAAGAAAAAGATATCTTTATGAAAATACAATTACCTCTATCTCGCTAGACAATGAGGATACTGTAGGAATGTACAATGGATCCCAGTAGGTAAAATAAGTATTGGTGAAAAAGGACTGAAAGACTTTGAGGCACGAGCAGACATATTTTGATCTTATGATGATGAGTCTCTAGGTTTTCCTTTTTTTGAATCAAACGTGCAGATCTCACTGCTTCCTTGCCATTGCTTCTCCAATTAGAGACTGCATGTGTAACTCGGAGATAAGTCTAATTTAAGCTCATAAAAACTTCATCTTCTGAAATCTCTGTGATCTTCATTTGAGTTTTAGGTAGTACATAAATAGCCTTAACCAGTCTCTCTTCAGTTGTACAGCTACTTACTTATTTATATCTCTTTCATTTCTGTTGCACTGCTTTTTGTAAGATTTGATTTTAAACTACTGTCTAACTAGAACAAACAATTATGCAAATAAAAAATTAGATCCTTCAACACTTCAGAGAACTGCTACACATTTAATTGCTACAAGGAACCACAAAGAATCAGTTAATCCCAGAATAATTTAACATCTGCTAACAAATTTAAAGAAGATACTGAATTTATTGTAGATCTGTAAATACTCTGCAACTTGGCAGGGGTATTTTTATGGAGCAGAGAAAAAGAAACAGAAAAAAAACAACAAAAAAACCCCAGATGAACCTAATTTTCCTAGGTAAGGGACATTGCTGCAGTGTATATATAGAAAATACTATAATCTTTTACGCTTGGGAAGGTTTTGTCATTGCTGATGATACCTTTTTTTAAGATTTTATTACAACTTTGGAGCTCATTTCATTTGATGTTACATATGGAATTGTCTGTGCTAAATTTGCTATCTCAGCAATTCAGGTATCACGTTTCTGACATACTGCAGCAAACATCAGGCAGTTTATTTCCATGGGACATTTTAGAGGGTGTTACAGTTACACCAGAGCCTGAGGAAAGAGCACGAGATCTCATGGAAGGCTGCTGCTCTCTACAAAGTTCAGTTTATGTTGCAAAGAATGACACATGAAACCTTTGCCTGGAAGTGTCATCTGAGCTGGCACAATTGTCAGATGACAGGCAGCTGCATATTGTGTACAAATAGCTGAGAGACATAACTGCGAGGTAGGATCGCTTGGGATCGTAGATCGTAATTCCTGACACAGGAATGTGTTGTTTTATAAGGACATGCTTTTACCTTTAGATTCCCAGTTTGCTTTCATCTTAAGGCTATAAGGGTTGAGGCAAGTAGTCTCTGAAGTCTGAAATAAAAATTCAAAACTTTCAAATATTAAAAATTCTATAAAAATATTTTTGTAACAGCTGACTCGGTAAAACCTTAAGAACGTGACCACTTTTATGAAAACATGTTGATGCTGAATTACTTTTCCAAATAAAAGGATATAGCTAGTGACCGTGGACAGATGTGTTCCATTTGCTATGAACAAAAATGATTTGCTAATGTTATACCTGTCTATGCAGATGACTGACACTGAGCCATAGACAAGATGGACTTTAAAAATAGGCAAAGAAGTCAGCAAAAAAAATGGGTACAGGATGTTTGATGTTGATCATTTGCCATTTTCTGAATTTGTTGACATTATGCAGAAAGAGGAGGAGGACTGAGATGCAGTGGCTGAGAACAGTTGTTGGCAGTATACAGCTCTTTATTAACCTCAAGAGACCACAGTGAAGCACCACTGGGGAACCAGAAGGATCAAGGAAATGAAAAAAAAAGTGGCAGCTTCAATTTATGAGTTATTGGGGATTTTTCGTCCATTTAACTTTCCCATCTACTTTTGGTGTCATCTACAGAAAAGTAATTTGAAGATAAATTTCTATGTTAATCTCAGTGATTCAAACTGCAAATGAACTCTTAAAAAGGAAAGTCTTTAAAATGAAAATCTATTAAAAAGAAAAAAAAGAAAAAAGGAGAATTTTAGCTCAAAGTCAGTTTTTGTCCATGTTTGACAATGATCAAGACTTTTTCATGTACTCATTCCTATTTATGGTCAGGAACACAGACAAAACATCAATGTAATCACCTATCAAAATTAAAAAGATTTAAAAAAAAATATATTAGCCAGGTTGCTAAATAAATATCAGCCAGCTCTTTGGCTACACCCTTGTTAGAAGACACGTCTAATTAAATTCCATGCAGTAGACCTCTTATAATATAAAATTATTTAACTATTGGTTCTCATTGGTTATCATTCCATCTTCTCATTATGCACATGGTACATTCTTCCATGGCACTCTGAAATTTTTAACAAAAGTACTGTCATTTCCATGCAAGACAGAAATTCCCAACTGATATTCCCTTTACTCCTTTCAAAATCATTTCTCTTTATAAGAAAATAAATTAAACAAAGAGTCTACTTTGGAATACTTTGTATCTATTTAGAAAAGAACTATACTTACACCTGCTTCCTAAAATGTGACAGGATGAGATACTTTCCAGCTTATGTATCAAAAAGTGCTGACAAAAGGTCTACAGTGTGCAAATGCAGCTTGTTCTTGGAGTTAGCTATTAATTGAAAACTCCATTAAAGATAGCACAGATGTATCTTGGGGGAAATATTGAACTTCATCCATTTATAACTAGCAACATTGTAATTTAGAGATTTGAAGAGAAATTCCATAATTCTTGCTGCTAAATATTAAACTTTTGATGTTATAGCTAAAAACGTTCTAGTTAAACAAACCAAAGACCACTCAAACTAAAGACCTGTCAAGCCAAGTAGTGGTGTTTTGACCTAAAATGCCAAGGAAATAATGATACTACTAACGATCCATTGTGGGTGGAATAGTATCATCAGAGGTGGAGATTTTGTACTGACTTTCTAGCATACTATTCCAATGAAGCATTCCCTGAATGGGCACAATTCTAATGGCGAAGCTCTACTGTGCACTACAGGTGTAAACATGTATGTATTACATTGCAATATCAGTTCAAACAAGGAAAGCAAGCAAAATCAATGCAGTCAGTTAAACCTTTTTTAGCATTCTTCATATCTCTGTCTTCATACCTCTGATGGAAATAACAATGTTGGCAGAAGACTGACTCGTAGGCCCACTCTTCTCTGGTATAGCTATCCAACTTCCAAGTTTTGTCACATGCAATTTCAGATTAATACTGATGTTTTTAGTTTTTAAAAAGTTTGACAATATATTGTAGTTTTGCAAGCTTTTGAAACTGATCTTACATGTAATTCTAGTTGACATCCCTCACCACTGCAGGATCTAGAGCTTCTTTCTGTTATAAGGATTGCATGGTTAGCAACATTTAATCTTGGTGCTAACCTGTGCAACCATATTGAATGTACTGAACAAAAATATAAAACCTTTCACCGATATTCATTGTATATAGTCATTTAGGCATAAATCACCCATACCAAATTAGTAATACAGAAGACACCTATACACCTATTCTCAGAAAAAAAAAAAGAAATTTAATAACCATATCCATATTTATATAGACAAACAAATTTCTAGAGCAGCTTGTTTTTCCAAGAAAGCGGTATCTCTTGAAAAACATGAAAAACAATTTTTGAGGGAGCCAAAATATAGCACTGAATTGTCAGACAATATCAGTGTAAGTAGAATCTTCAGCAATCATATTTTTTTTCAAACACAGTTTAGGTGCATAGTCTTTGTTTAGGTTATCAAACATAGTTTTAAATTGCATAAGGTCACAACCTTTCTGTTATTTAGCTGTATTTAGCTAAGTAGACAAAAAATAAAGTTTTGAATCTTGCAGTGTAGCAGCTTTCATCTATCAGTTTTATATTTGGAAAACAATCTGTTAAACAAGAACAGTAAAGCCTTTATACATTTACTGGAGAATATATTTTACCATGAAAAACTTAAATTAAATTCTACTCAGGATCATGAAGCTTTAAAAAAATATATTATTACATTGGTTTTTCTACATACTTCTACATACTTTCCCTATATTTCTTGCTACAAAAGGTGGAAAAACGTTCCTCTTATAGGCCTGGTTAAGAATAATTTCCTTAAACTCAAGAAACGTGTTTTAATATTTAAGTTATTTATTGTACAGAATTACAGAAAATAATCTAGAATGATTTTTATCTCCTTGTACTCTATAACTTCCATAATTATTTGTAGAGCAAATTACCTTCTTAAAAAAAAATTAAAACATTGTTGAAAATCACTTTCTATCAAATCTACTAAGATATATAGTCTTAAGACCTGTAAAAAGTTTCAGATAATATATTGGAGGCTATGGTCTGAGAAAAAGAGATAGAATTTGTCTCTTATCATACTTTTAACTGAATACTGAGTTAGGATAAAAACACAAATAACCCCTGGCAATACAGAGTGCCATTGCAGATTCCTGTTGTGTCACAAAGATGTGGGTTATGTTTTGCATAAGAATTACTTGAGGCCTTTTTCTCATCTGGAAATCAGAAACTGAGTATGTCAGTATAGTGGTCACCCATATGCAGTGTCAAGCTTTCTGGGATGGATCTTTTTTTTCCCCTCAAAATAAATTTTGTCCTATGGCCTTGGATGTAAATCACAAATAACATATTTCAGATCTTGTGTATTTACTGATAATACTGTAGAGCCTTCTTTCTCTCAGACTTAGCAAACTGGGCGTACTTCGACACAATCCTGAACAAGAAGAAAACATAAGCTGGGCCTTCGAAGGCAATCAGTTGTGAGTATGCGAGGTGTTGTTCCATTTGTCCTCTCCTCCTCCTTCCCTCCTTTTCTCTCTTCTTAGCTAAACACCTCTCATAGTTTTTATTTGCTCAACTGAGGGCAAGGGAGAAGAACTCCTGTCTTATGGAAGAAGGAATGACGGTCCTGTGGTTGTATTGGAACTATGAAGGGGAATTACTGACATTCTTTGTTCTCTTTTTACTCTATTCAACTCTCCAAGCTCTTTGCTGAATCTCTTGCAGTGACAAGGTCAAGGTAGACTTCCACTTTCAGGTGAGAAAATTACTTTTTTTTTTTTTTTTCAGATAGCAAAATTGCTAAATGTATGTAGTCTTTTTAGGTGAGTTGGGGTAGATCTATTCAACACTGAAGATACTCCTTTTTTTCTGGTTTATTTATAGTTGCTGGGCTTGCGAGTTTGGAAAATGATGGGCTTGAAGCCTCTGAACCACTGCATTGACTGAATATGGATCCCACATACTACAGTACACTGTGAGAGTACTTGCTCCTGTTAGGATGCTTTGGATAGTCCCCATATCTCTTACTTCCAACATATAGGAAAAAAGCGTACAGAGACAATAGCTTCCATATAAATTTCTGAGAGAGCCTGAAGGTGTAATTTAAGCACAACCTTCCAGCTTACACTCAAAACTAGTAGCATTATCCTATTTGTACATATATGTAAGAGAACACAATCAGAAAGCATGGGTGATTGTTTCCGTTGGTTAATATTTTTAAGGGATCCAAATAGGTACCAATAATTTATCTGACATTGATGGACTTAAAACAGTCTTAAATGCTCTTTTGAATGAGATTTGCAAAAAGCACATGGCTAAAGCACAGCTTAAATATCTAAAGAAAACACCCACATACCAAACACAATGTTCAACACCTTTTCTTTACTGTGATCATTCATGGCTAAAGCAAAGTAAAAAGTCAAATATTGCAATATAAAATATCATAAATAAACAATGGAAATACCCATGAAAGCAAATTTAGGCATTAAAAGGTAAAGGTAGCACATAAATTGCTACCAAATAAGATACATTTAATACCTTAATTACTAAATTGAGCAGATAATTGTCCAATGTACTTAATATAATGAAAAAAATCTTGATTTTTATAAATAAATATGATAAAAATGCTTAACAATTTAAAATTTATTTCAAAGAATAAAAATATTACTACTGTCTGGAGAATAAAATGATGATTATTTCTTTTGATTAGAAAGAAAGGATAAAAATAAGATCTAGGAGAAAAAAATAATTTATTTTTAAATAAACTAATTAAATTGGAAATAAGAAGAGAAAAATCCAAACATTTGGAAAGGCATTAGGTGTATGGAATTCTTCTGAGACTTTAAATACAAAACCTAGTTTTCTCAAAACAATACAAGCACACACAATAAGTTAAAGACCATTAATTATCCTGAAAAAAATAAGTAAATTTGCATTATATTCTCCCCCTGAATATCCAGAAGTCATTTCAAAACCCTGTTTTCATTCTGTGATCTACTCTTCATTATGATCCAGATTCTTTTGCAAGGATATTAGCTGTATTCTTAGGTATTTTTGCAGAATTTCACTTTCTCAAACTAGGACCCCAATCTCATTCCATTTTTATACCTCATGCCACAAACCCCTATATGGATATCTTCTGTTTCTCAAGTTCTTTCCTTGTGTTACCTTATCTGAAAGAGTAGATCCAATTATGGACCTGCCTACTGCACAGAGGAAAGTGGCAGCTTCTCAGCCTTCCAATGTGGTGTCTACACAAATAATAAAGTCATTTCTCTAAGAGAGGGAGCAGCGAAGTTCATGTAGAAGCTTTTTTCTCCCTCCTGTTTCCACCTCCACTTAATTGTATGACAGAGCTAGACAGGGAAAGTTTTTTAATTGTATTTGAGAAGGTTTCTCTTATTTTCACCAAGGCCCTTAACACTTCAAAGAAGTGTTTATATGGGGAGTTCTAAACACATGCACAGTATGGGGACTGGAAGAATTTTTAAGGCTTCATCATATTAATCTAGCTGGAAATTATTTAAAGTAAATAAACAAACATATGCCACTTCTGAGACTTTTCAAATCACACTGTACACCTGCAGATTGCACAGGTGAACTCTCTTCATACTCTGAAGTTCATATTTAATTCAATATTTTTTGTGTAGACCTGATACAATGTCAACATAGGTTTCAGTGTTCTATTCAAACTGGGTTTCAAAATAGAACATATAAATGTAACATGGCCAGAATATATTTCTGGTAAAACCTGTTCAAAATCCAGGTTTGCAGTCATTGAGGTAGAAGCCCTTTTACAGGCAAAATCTCTAGTTTTGCAGGTACTAAAGCATTGCAAAATTACTTCAGATAAACGCAATACTATGGAATACTGTATTCCAGCAGCAAAATCTAAGGTTTTCTCAGTACAAGAGAACAAATTAGAATGAAGTGGTTCTCAATTCAAATCGAATAAATACGTCCCAAAGGGCAGACTCCTTAAAACAGAAATTCAGACTTGAAATAATTTCAACTGATTGGCACATTTATATCCTGTACAGACAATACTGTTTGCTATTTGAAAATATGGTTTTGTTCTTTATATATCTTCCATCTTACAAGTATTAAAATTTCACCATGGAGCAGCATATGAACAACATGAAATCTTTGATTAAACATTTAATCTTTGATTAAACAACCTGTTTCGACAAAAAGCTGTTCCTTCCTGCATATTTTAAAGATGGCTCCAGGTTCTAGAATGAGGGAGGGCTGCCACTGATATTGACAAGGGAAAGATAGTTCCCATTTCCATAATGACTTCAGGTGAAACTGTTTTCTTCTCTAGCTTAAAAATCCTACAGTCAATTTTTCTTTAATCTCAGCAAAACAAATCCCACACATGGGCATCTGCTGTCAAAATAAGTAGTAAAAATTCCTGTCTCTTATGACTGAATTGCCAAAAATGTTGCCCCTTCTTCCAAAAAATAACTCAAAAAAAGTCCAGAATTGTTTTTTCACTGAATTTTGAAAAATACAATCAAATCTATCTATTTAGTTCACTTTTCTAAATATAGACATTTCAAGGTCTCTCTCAGGGAGAAAAGAGATATCTGTTCAGATATCTGTTATTCTTCACTTCTTATTTTTTCCAGACTTATGAAGATAATGGATTTAGAAGAATACAGAGATTGCAGCTGCTGCTTTGTTTTGTTCGGGGTTTTGATTTGCTTTGTTTGTTTAATTTGCTTTTATTTCGATGCAATTATCCAGTGTGAAGGTAACTGGAACCCTGAACTATTTGGTCTCTGTGGTCTAATGTTTTAAATGTTTCATATTGACCAATGCTTCATAATTCACGCACTGTGTCCTTTGTTACAAAGAACTCAGCAGCTCAACAATGGGGTAGTTTTCCTTGGAGATTATTAATTGAAGGAGCAGATGCAGTGGAATAATCAGATGTTCCTTGAGACTGAAGATTCTCTAGCCTTCCGGGTATGCCCTGCAAGAAAAAGAGCTCAAGAATGAAAGAGCCCATCTATTAAAAGCAGTTTATAACCTCTTGTTTAAAGTCATCTTTGTCCCACTTGCCTGAAAGTTAGATAATATGATGACTGTTACAAAATTTGTTCCTAGAGAGATCTGGGGAAATACAAACCTGGACAGCAGAGACCTGTACCTGAGGAATTAGTAGAAAGTATAATAAAGGATAAAATTAGTAGACAGCTGGATAAATATGATATATTAAGGAAAAATAGCCACAACTTTTCTACAGGGAAATCAGGCTTAACAATGTTTTTCAAATTTTTTGAGACGATCATGCAGGTACAGAAGATCTGGGTTCATATAATCTATTTACATTTCACATACAGATTAAACATAAATGTCTTTGAGGAAGCTAAGCAAGTAAGAGACAAGGGATATGTCCTTTAATGGAAAAAGGGAAGGGAAGGGAAGGGAAGGGAAGGGAAGGGAAGGGAAGGGAAGGGAAGGGAAGGCAAGGCAAGGCAAGGCAAGGCAAGGCAAGGCAAGGCAAGGCAAGGCAAAGGCAACATCTTGCAACTGATTTTTACCTCAGAGTTTGACATTGATAGAGTACTTCAGGAATGTGTGCTAGATGCAGTGGTCCTGTACATATTCTTATAAAGCATGGAAAAGGACATGTATAGTGAGGTGTTAAAATCTGCTTACATCAGTAAGTTAGTTAGTGCAACAAAAGGAGGGCTGACTGTGGAAAACTGCACAAAGCTGAGTGATAAGGCAATGGAGTTGATTGTATTTAGTGCAAAATCATGAACACAAGGAAAGTCTTGATTTCATACTTGCAGTCATGGATTTTGAGATGACTATACTACCTAGAATGAAATGTTGGGCTTGTTTTAGATAATTAGATAGAAATTCCATGGAAATAACTTATCTGAAGTGACTAGTGAAATAAAAATTTTTTTAAAAAGTGAAGTAAATGCTAAAAATTATTTTTTAAAAAAAGTATAACAGCAAATGCCCTTCCTTTAAAACACAGACAGAAACCACTAAGCTAAAGCCCTGAGAATCACATCATTTCCTAAGTCCCTCTTGGGATTGCATGTTGAATATTGTGTGCAGTCCTGGTCCTGATATCTTGAAAAAGATATAGCAGAACAGGAAAAAGTTCTGAGAAGACAGCAAAAATGACTTAAGATTCTGAATATCTTGCATATTGGGAATGGCTAAGTAAACAAGCTAAAAACAACCTAAAAAACCTATGGTTTTTTTTCACATAAATGTCATTAACCTGAAGGCCTCTTTGCTGCAGAATGTTGATTATGGTGAAAGCTTACATTTTTTTGAGGGAGGAACTAGGCAGATTAATGAAAGAAAAATCCAAAGACAGCATAACTGGTTCATGAGATTCCTGGGGTGCAAATTGTTGCAGTCTAAGAAAGAACTGTCCTTTACATTTTAAATAGGAATTTGTTAGCTATATTTAGAGACAGGTGTGAATAGCATGGATCTTTGGCCACCTCTACTGTGTTTATTCTTAAATGATTATGAAAATAAGTATGGTGAAATTTTATGAGTACTATTACCAATTTTCTTCTAATGTTTTCTAGCATTTTGTTTTCTCTTCCCCTGTGAAGCTTACCCTGCAATCTCTCCTACGAAGTTTGTGGTTTACTTGATTTTTAAAATAAAGCAATTATTTTTAGGCTGAAATCTCAAAAATAGTTATAATGAGAATGTTAAAATCAGAGAAAACATAAATGCAAGAATTTTAATATTGAGAAGTAGGTGTAAAAAATATAGAACAAACAATTAATTAAATATTGTAAGATACCTGCCTAAGAACTGCAGTACAATTTTATGCTGAAAAAATTAAATTGGTTGAAGGTTATACTTAATTATGAGAATCCAGATGGTACTGTTGAGGTGTTATTTTTTGCTCATCACGAACTGTCTAACAAATGACTTAGTTTCACTTGGATCACAATAAACTATGTTATCATCAAATCAGTTCTTATTAGCTGCATCAAAATAAGCAGATCTTGTTAACTACTATGTCCAGGGGGGACATGAATAAATGAATGCCTGAAGTTTCTTAGAGTAGTTTTATTGCACAGATTGAATGAACCAAAAAGATCATGCACTTTAAAATTGAACTACAGTGAAAATGAATAAAAAGTCATCACTCCATAATGCAGGCTTCCTAACTAGAGTAATCATTCTTAAAACATAACAGTTAATGGGAATATTTTAAAAGGTCATTATTAATAAATATTTCTTAAGAGAGTGCTTATTGTTAAAGGAAAGTATCAAATATCTACTGCTCTTTACAGTAAAAAAAATGTTTATACTTTATATGTGTATTATTTTATTAAAGAACCCACATAAATTCTAGCAAACAAAATAATCCAGATTCTTCAAAATGACATATAAATCTATTAATTGTCTCAACAGATTCAAAGGCTAACTGGCCTGCTTGAAGCTAAACAGCTGAACCGTGGCAGTTCCAGGACTGTATGTATTTAGAAAACATTAAGTACTCCTGGTTTATTGGTTTGAGAAAAATATGTAAGGAGTATATTAGACCCCAGTGAAGCTGATGGTATTGTTTGAACTGACTTAATAAAGTTTAGATCAATCTTTCACAATAGTGATCTAGAGTAGATGACAGCTCTGAAAAACAGTCATATTAATTTTCTGAATATTTCAGAAGATGAATGTATGGAATTTAAATTCTTTATATAGAATACAATTTTTTTGTGGAAATATCCATTCCACTACAAAAATAATTATATACAAAATAACTTTTGTTTTCTAAAAAAAATCATGCTTGGTGGATCAGAAGCACTGTAGTTCAGATCTGGCACACAAGATGGATGATTGAGGCTTGTGAAGATCAGCTACCTCTACCTAAGGGCAGTCTGAGAGAAGATCTCTGCATATACGCTTACAGAAAGAAAATATTTGATAACAGTGAGCTTTCTACCCATTGACAAGAGCAAAAAATTCAGTGCCCAGAGGCTGAAGTTAGAATTATTTAAACCTGGAAATAACTCTAAATATTTTTGAGGTATGTTTACACAGCCATAGAATGTCTCATTCAAAGGAAGTAGGAGAAAAATTATTGCTAACTTAAGATAAATCTGATTATTATTTTATAAATATATTTAAGTCTAATATTCAGGACAAGTTATCTAGCTTGTGTACGTGGAGAGAGGATTCTACAATGTCCTTTCTGGCTTCGGAATTGGTGGTACTTAGTCCTTGTATTGACCTCCTTTCTTCATGAGACTGGGTCAAAACTGTTTGCATTACACTTCCAATGCTATTTCACGTATAAAAAATGGCTCTCCCTGTTTTGTTAGTAGATTTAATTTATTAAGGGACTATTAGCTTTGAAAATAGTCTAGAAGTTGTCTAACTATTGATGAACTTTTTTTTTCTCCTTCAAGCTTATTTGAAGAATGATCCTAATACAGCTGCTATTATTTTGTGTCTTTACAAACACTTCTTCTTTGAGGACTTTGGTAATGTCATCTAATATTAACAGCACTCTGAATTTACAAAATATGAAATACAGATTGTTTATCCTTCCATATAAACAGCGTACAAACTGTTCCTCATACCGGATAAATTTATCGTATAAGTTTATTATTGTTAAAGACTCGCTGTTTTCTTCTGACTGACATATGGCCATCTTCCAGTTCTCTTAATTTTCAGGGCTAGTGGGACATAGTCACTGAAGGTGACATGTGGCATGTGTCACAATTATACCTTTGAGATCCAACAGATGTTCCAGTAACTGTCTTTCATATCTTTTGAGTTTATTCCTTAATTCTGCAATTTAATTTTGAAGGAAGCTTATAAATATGCTTAGGTGACTAATGTCCACTGCTATCATGGAAGCTGGGTGCCTAAATACCCTCAGAAACAAAGCGTAATTCAACTGAATAGATGTATACAAATGTAACTCAAATTTTAGCAAGTAATTCCACTCCCTTCAATGATTATGAAAAAAGAGAACTTATACTCTATTTCAAAAGGGATGATAATTTATCTGCATACTAGTGACTACACAGTAAGAGTCAAAATGCAGCAGCTGGACCCGGACTTTTAAATGAGGCTAGCTTCCATGAAGTCAACAAGAAATAAGAGGAAAGCGCTTCAGCAGACCAGGCATTACTCTAGTGCTGAGATAGGACTATATTCAAATTCAGCTTTCTCTGTTTTCACCCAGATGTCTAGGAACATGCATATGAACACTGAACAATCCTCCTCCTGCTCTGAAAAATAAAATATGTTTGTGAAAAATTGCATGAATTAGTATCTGTTGGCCTGGTAAAAACAGTTATTAAGTAAAACATAACCTTTCAAAACTTACTTTGCATTGGTATCTTAGCAGCAAAATTAAAAACTGTGAAATCTTTAGAGTAATGATAAACCATGGCAGTAAGAAAGAGCCATCTGTGAATAAAATGCTCAACTTGTTTATCAGCAAGTGCTATATAATAACATATTTTAAGAAAAATGCACTGCAAAAAGACACTCAGGCACAGCAGCTGAACAGTGAGCACTACTGAAGCTGGATGTTAAGAGCAGACAATGGCATATGTGAAATATGAAAATTTTGGGACCTAGAGGCAAGGTCAAATTGTCTATAATGTCTCTAACCATAATAAGTTCTCAGCTTGCAGCTGCTGAACAGTGAAATCTACTGTGTCATATTTCTTACCAGATCCCATATTTCCCGCTTCGTCTGCAAGATAACCTCTGGTTATTGTGGTATGTTGTTTTGAGATGAGCACTGTCAACAGTATGCACTGGCTGTAAGCATCTGTGCTGTTTCCCTCAATTCACTATAAACTGCTCTCTTCAGGCTCTTAATTCAAACTCTGCTGTCGATTCTCTCATATAATATGTAGACTGTTTTATTGAAAAAAAAAAAAGAGTACCAAACTCAGCAAAACCGAAAGTATCTAATCAACTGCCAGTTTCACAAGTATAAAAGCAGGTGGTTTTCATTCATTCATGGATAATTTGGAATTATGCTAGATTTCAATGGTTGTGATAGTTCACATTACTAGTTTGACTCCTGTTGCATTTTAATCATAATGAAGAGTCATCATGTACCTAATGGAAACAAAAGATTACCCCTAGAAAACTAGAAGCATTTTTGCAGGTGAAATGTGAAAACATTCTTTAAAACCTGAGAATCTGACCAATGAAGTCAACTACTTGTGACATGATTTGATTCAGTCCCTTCTCAGTCTAATATTTCCTTTCCTGTTCTTAGTATTTAGTGTTTCAAGTTGCTTTTTTTCCACATAAACCCATAACTGAGTTAACACTGGTAGGCAGCTCAGCCCCACATTTGCTTATTCCCCAACAGTGGGATGGGGGAGAGAATTGGGAGAGTAAAAGTGAGAAAACTTGCAGGTTGAGACAGACAGTTGAATAGATAAGGCAAAAGAAAAAGGAAAAACAAAAGAAAAAAAAAAGGAATTAATTGACTATTTCTCATTGCAGGAGGATGTTTATTCATTTCCAGAAAAGCAGTACTTCATCACATGTGCCTGTTACTTGGAAAGAGAAACATCATAACCTTGAATGTGCCCTCTTCCTCCTCCTTTACCCAGCTTTCATTGCTGAGCAGGACATCATATAATACGACATATCCCTTTAGTCATTTGGGGTCAGCTGTCCTGGCTGTGTCGTCTGCAAACTGCTTTGCACAAATAGCCTTCTCACTGATAGGGTGGTGTTAGAAAAACAGAAAAGGACTTGCTTGAAACTGTATATGCACTGTTAAGCAACAGCTAAAACATGGGTGTGTTACCAACACTGTTTTTGTCACAAGTATAAAATATAGCACCACATGGCCTACTTTGAAGAAAGGTAAGTCTATCCCAGCCAAAGCCAGTCAGTACAATCTCCACTTCTTATTCCATACAATTTATGTCATGCCCAATACAGCCTCATTACATACATCCTCCCTTCCCATCCTTTGTTATATACACAGACATCATTCACTTAGTCTATGGGCTTTTACTACTGTAAAGTGTCCATAAAATGGCCATAAAATACCCACTGAATTCATTTAGTCCATGATTTCAGTACTATTACGGTAGTCACTCAGGACAGGAGTGGAGTTATTTGGCACCAAAGTCATCTCAGATCAGGTCATTGCTGCACTTGCAGTGCTTCTTCTGAGGCTCATCCTCCATTGGTTGGTTTGTTTCCTGCTATAGTGCTTCCTGTAACATGCAACTCAAATAATGGGTTCCAAAAGTTTAAAGGTACATCCATTACACATTCAAATGCTTTTATATCTCTTTCAATTAACTTTACTTCTGTTGCTGTTCCATAAGGAAATTTATTTGACATTTTTAGGATAAAACAAAACCATGGAATTCCATTATACGCATATTTAGTAACCTCCCCAGTTTTGTCTGGAGAAATTTTCAGGTATTTCACTGGAAACAGAAGCTGTTTCTCAATTAGGGTAAATAGAAGCATCACAGGAATGAATTTAATTCTATTTATCTGTATCAGCTGAGAATTGGCCCCACAAAATAATTCAAGTGACAACAATCAGATAGAAAAACTGTATTAAAAAATGAGAGCTGAGATTCAAACAAATGCAAGTCTAATTCAGATCAAAAAAACTCAGATAATACACAAAACTAGAATGATCTCATCCATCTTTATGGATTCCAGGCCGATCATCAAGATGACTAAAAATATACAAATATTAGAAAAAACGCATAACGTCTCCTTAGCTTTGGTTGAACAGATCATCAGAATACACTTTAAATATGATTCTAGAAGTTGATTGTCCTAGTGAGAAAGAAGAAAAACAATGTGTCTTATTTGTTAAATAAAACTAACTAAGATGCATCTTTATAGGTCTTAGTAGGAAATGGTCATGCCATCTTATTTATCACCCAAGGAGTCTATCAAGCAATCATGTAACCCTAGCACTCATTAGGTTTTTTTTTTTTTAAATATAATATCTTACATAATTATAGAAACAATTCTATGTATACTGTAACCTAATCAGATGTATGCTAACTACTACCTGTGGGCTACCTGTATTTGTAAACAGGTGTGGTGGGTTGACCATGGCTGGATGCCAGGTGCCCACCAAACTGTTCTACAACTCCCCCTCCTCAACTGGATACGGGGAGAAAAAACACAATGTAAGACTCGTGGGACAAGATAAGGACAGGGAGAAATCACTCACCAATTCCCATATGGGCAAAACAGACTCAACCTGGGAAAAATAAACTTAATTCATTACTAATCAAATCAGAGTAGGGTAATGAGAAATAAAATCAACTCTTAAAACACCTATCCCCATCCCTCAACTTCATTTCCAATTTCTCTACCTCCACCCCCCGAGCAGTGCAGGGGGACAGGGAATGGATGTTGGGGTCAGTTCATCGCACATTGTCTGCCACTCCTTCCTCTTCACACTCTCTTGTCCTGTCCAGCATGGTGTCCCCTCCCATGGGAAATAGTCCTCCAAAACCTTCTCTGGAATGGGTCCTTCCCATGGGCTGCAGTTCTTCATGAACTGCTCCAGCATGGGTCTCTTCCATGGGGTTGCAGTCCTTCAAGAACAGGCTGCTCCAGGGTGGGTCCCCCATTAGGTCACAAGTCCTGCCAGCCCCTGCATGAGCTTGTCTCTCTTGATGGAGCCACAGGTCCTGCCAGGATTCTGCTCCTGTGTGGGCTTCCCACAGGGTCACAGCCTCCTTCGGGTGCATCCACCTGCTTCGGCACGGGGTCCATCACAGGCTGCTTGTGGATAACCTCCACGGACTGCAGGGGGACATCCTTCCTCACCATGGTCTTCACAGGTTGCAGGGGGAGATCTGCTCTGATGCCTGAAGCATGTCTTCCCCCTCCTTCTTCACTGACTTTGGTGTCTGCTAAGTTGTTTCTCTCACATATTGTCACTCCTCTCTCCCAGATGCTTTTTCCCCTTTCTTACATGTTGTCACGAAGGCACTACCATCATCCCTGATTGGCTCAGCTTTGATCAGTGGTGGGTCCGTATTGAAGCCAGCTGGCATTGGCTCTATTGGACATAGGAGAAGCTTCTAGCAGCTTCTCACAGAAGATACCCCTGTAGCTTCCCTGCTACCAAAACCTTGCCACACAAACCCAATACAACTGGAAAGTGTAGTGCTCAAGTTCACTAAAAAGCTAGATATGGCAGATATCTTAATCTAACACGAATGGACCCCTGCCAATTAGTAGTCACAATTACTTTATTTAAAAACAAATAAACAACCTCCTCTCCCCAAAACACATTCCCCAAAACCCTATAGAAGAACTGAAAATTCCCTTTTATACAATAAAATATATGATGTGTGATGGGAGGAAGGAGACCTAAGTCTTTTATTGTACCTACTCCTCAGAAGTTCTTTAAGCTAAAAAGACTACAGTAAACTTTTAATTCAGTGCCTCTCACAGCCCACTTAGGAAGACTTAGACACTCTGAGTCTAAAGCATCTTCTTAGCCATGAGTCAGAAGTAGAGGGATCACATTGTATTAATTTACCTTGAACATTAATAGCTTTATTGGCATGGAAGGATGAGTAATTGTTGATTGAGTTTTGACTTGAGAGGGATCCAAGTCCTGCTTTGGACAGCGGGACTTGGGTACAGAGGCTGACAGATGGTCACAGATGATTCTTCCTAATTAGGGAAAACTGAAGGAATCTATATGCAGAAATCATGTCTGGATAGTTGTCCATGGGACATATGGCAGAATGCTAATGAATATTTAGTTTACACTTACACATATATTCGACAGAGAACAGTTATTGACAGACAGTTTAACATAGAACAGTGGAATAAGGACCATGTGATTAAAGACCACATTTTAAAAAGTTTTCCCAAACAGATTGGTTTGTGAGTTTTGATGGTCTGGTGTGCAAAGAGACTAACTTATCATTTGTGCAGCTAGGAAGGTAAAATACATATTTTTCTCAGTACACACAACAATGCCTTTCTCCAAAGTTGTTACCATAATATAAGATAAAATCTGAAGTGATGTGTATAAATTGGACACATTTATGTAAACTGTTATCATTTGCAGACAAAACCAGCAAGGTTCTTCATTCTACAGGGGGAAGTAAGGTTGCTATAAATCCATTTTGTGTCCTCTTTGTCAAAGACAGATGAAAGAAATATAACGTGCAGCTAGCTGGCCACAATCAGACAGCTTGCTCAGCAAAAAAACTCATGAGATGACCCTATCTGGAGAATACGTGATCTATTCTATGGCTTGTAGTCTGGGGCTCACAAAGTAGTCCCTTTGACTCCTCACCTGAAATTATCTTTGCCTTCACAGGTTGAAAAAAACATTGAGAAGGGAAAAAATGTTTCCAGCATGTCTAAAATTATATATGTGGAGAAACTGAGGTCCCACTTTGAAAAGTTATTTTTATGTTAGAGGCTTTTTTTCCTTTTCAAACCTCTCACAGAAAAATCTAAACAGTTTCTGCCATTATAGAAATTTTCTTCATATACTCTTCGTATTTTTAGTATATCATTGCAGAATTATATTTACATTATAAATATGAATTTAATAAAGCATAATTGCCATCTACTCTGTAACACTGTATTCTATCTGGGTCCTATATTTTGCAAGTTTTGTCTGAAAAGTCTTACCAATACAAGTTTCATCCACACTGATACTATAATGCTTATGTATTCCTTCATGAAGTGCTGATAATCCTATCAGATGACTGACTGATTAGACTACAAACCTGCTTCTTACGGCAGAGTATGTACCACAGCCTTTTCTCTGAAACATAGCAGATCCCACACTGTGCTCCCTTCTACGTGTGAGGATGGCATATATGATGTACAGACTGTATAGATTTAGCATGGTTTGTGCTCATGAAAGGCAAACTGGTTTCAGAGGAAATAGTCCTTTTGAAGTTTTTAAAAGCCTGCTACCTTCACACAGTCCTGTTGCATCATATGACTGTTTGTGAAAACCCTTTCAGTGAGAAATACAGTTCTTCTGAATAATGGCCTGTGCAAATGGGTGTTCAGAATAAAATGTTCATAAAAGAAGAACAGGTAATTGTGGAAAATTGAGAATTTAAAAAATTGTACTTTTTATAAATTCATGAGATCACTTGTGAACCAACTCAGACATGGTACCTGCCAGAAAGGGAAAGGAAACTGTAGGTATTCAAACACACTGCCAGAGAGAAACATTGGCCTTTATGACTTCTGTTTGCTTGCCCTTTTTTTTTTAATTATTTTTTTATTTTTTTGGAATAACATAATAGTAACAACAAATCTTATAGCAAATCAGAAAATTACGATTGTACCTTTATAAAGGAAAGCAAACCTGATGATGAACCAATACATTTCAAAATAAATTAAACATTAGTATTTTTTCAAAGTATATATTAAAAATACATGACTATAGATAGCAGCTTAGCTATGGTAGATTGTGGCTTGTAAAAAATATAATGATACAGCTAAAAGGGAGAAATTTTAAACATGTATTTGAGAGGAAAACCAATATCTTATAGATGATAGAGTCAGAATAAATTATACAGATGACGAGAAAGTAGAACTTTTTCTCTTTTAAAAACATAAAATAGAATAACAGATAGCTGTGGAAGCCAAGACTGAATGAATATAACCCAAAATGTTTTATTCAGAAATGTAAATGCAAAGCATATTTATCTTTTAAAATACTTCTGGTAGGACCAATCCACTCAAAGGAAATTTGCAGTCCTTCCTGATATCAAAGTCTAGTAAACAAAGGAGCTAAAATAAAGAAAGGCAGACCATGAAATATAAATGTGAAGAAGTATAGTAATATTTTTGCATAAGATGCTAAGACTTTTGTATGTGAAGAAATCTCAGTTTTAAACTAGACACAACAAGCTTCTTTGTTAGTCTTTTGAACATTACTTGTGAAGTCATTATCCATACTAACTTACTGTGCTCTTAGATTTGAGATGTTTTTCTTTTTGTAGGGAAGAATATATAATACAATTAATTCATTGCTTGTTCTGAAGGAATTAATTTAAAAGTAAGTAGAGTGTTGCCAAAAGAGGGAAAAAAAAAAAAAAAGGCAACTGCATTTAAAAAATTGTAATTTATTTATTAAAGTATACTTAGAATCATAAGAAAACCTAAGACTAGAAGGACTCTCTGGGTTACTGATTGCAGATCATTTTTATCACATATTTTCTCATTCATATAAACTTACAAACTTACCATACAACCACAGAGTCATATAATTGTTTAGATTGGAAAGGAACTTTAAGACCATCGAGTCCAGCCATTAACCTAACACTGCCATGTCCACCACTAAACCACATCCCTAAGCTAAAACCTAGACTAGACAAAACCAAGTCTAGCCCTCTTTTAAATAGTGATGGTGACTCAACCACTTCCCTGGGCGTCCTGTTCCAATTCCTGACAACCCTTTCGGTGAAGAAATTTTTCCTAATATCCTTCTTAATCTCCCCTGGCATAACTTGAAGGCTTTTTCTCTTGTACTGTTGCTTGTAACTCATGAGAAGAAACCAACACCCACCTCTCTACAACCTCCTTTCAGGTAGCTGTAGTGAGCGATAAGGTCTCTCCTGCATCTCCTTTTCTCCAGGCTAAACCACTCCATTTCCCTCAGATGCTCCTCATAGGACTTGTGGTCTAGACCCTTCACTAGCTATGTTACTTCTTAAATCTAAGTAGCTATTCACAGCAGCATTACTACTGTAGAATCTAATTTTTTTTTTAGGAATTCAGTGCTTTCCAATTGCCTTACGAAGTTGCTCATCGTCATCTTATAAGCACGTATTAATGAACTAACATTATATTTAAATGCAAAGTTCCTCTCCCTCTGAGCTGTTACTATAGATGCTTTAATACTGCTGCAGACTCAATTGTAGTATACAGCTATAAAATTAATTACTGTATATTGTCACTAGGATTTCTGGACACATTCTATTTTACAGAATAATAATAAGAAAAATTGTGTCTTGGGAGTTCACTAGGATGGCTCAGATATATAAAGGAGACTGCTCTCTGCTGAATGCCTGTGTATGATTTATCCATAAATTCCAGGTTCTTTTTGCCATTTTGAAGGCACAAAGTACCCATAAACTCAAGTTCAATGACCATTTAAGCCTTCTTTAATAAATTTGTGTTTACTGAATTGACATAAAGCAATCAAAGCATATTGGTAATTCTGTTCATGAAGGCTTTAAAATAAATTTGTTCACCATCCTATAACAATTCTGCAGAATTATATTGTGTTCATATGTATAAACATCTACAGGAATTTACAGTTGGAATTCAACACACATATAAGCTTTCTTTTATAGTGCTCTTTAGTATGATTATTTCAAAATATGTTGAATCCTGAATGGCTTTTCTATAAGGATTCATGTAATATTATTTTTAAAATCCCTGGCTATTATGTTAAAAACTACTTTGTGAATTCAAAAAATACTTTATGAATTCAAGTAGTTTTTAATATAACACCTTGAATTTGTAAAGTTATGATCTCCCAAAATATACCCTCCCCAAGAACTGGAAAAAGAGAAAGTGGTTCAATGCAGAACCTAACAAAAGAGGACCATTAAGCTTGGTGAGCAAACATCTGGGGATGAATAAGAAAGAGGTTATAAAATAATAAATACTGGGGAATAAATAAATGGGGAATGATTGTTTATGATTTCTTCCAATGATGAGCTGTTAGCTTGTTAGCTATTAGAACTAGCAACAATGTGGTGTTCTCCACATGACTGGAAAGGGTGAGATTAGAAAAGAGAAGATATTTTTAATTATTTGCTAGGTGGATTTCTGCATCTCATAGTCTTTATACCCATGGAGTTTTCAACTTGTCTTCAACAATGACAGTTCATTTATGGACAATAAGGCAAGAATGCAAGAATACAGGTAGTACGTAAAGTGTTATCTAGCTATGTTAGATCTAATCAATATAGTGGATCTCATTAACTACTGTATCTTAGTAAAATGCAGAAGAATATGTAGATTTGTCTGTCTTATCTGTAACTTGCTTGACAAAAAATGGCCACATAATTTACTAATGAACCTTATTTATTATTACATGGCATAATTACCTACCATGGCAATTGATGTCAGTATTGTGAATAACTTCAAAAGTCTATTCAAGAGTTAATTTTCTTCTCTAGATGCTAAATGAAAAACAAAGCTATATTTTTTTCTCATATATATTGTCTTCCACCATTACTTCAGCCTCCCAAACAAAACAAAATATTCAAAGATATGCATATGTACTTATTAATAACTACTGGAACTTAGTAACTGTAAAGATAACTGAACCAAGAACTCTGTGTTCAGTTTTCCACTAGAAGTCTATTTTGGATCATAAGTGCTACTGGAAAGATGGGGATGGGAAAAAAAAAGAAATATAATCTGTTTTCATCACAGTCCAAAATGTTTCCATGAAGTGACTCTAAAACTATAAATCTGTTGGCTCTTAGTTTCCAAATCCTTCCTATTGTGCTGCAACTACATCTATGGTAAACAGAAAATCTGGGCTATACCTTGGTAGTGAAAATGCTGTTTGCTGAGTTCATTGTTGTATGTACACTAAAAAAAATTTAAAAAAGTTAATAAATAAATAAAATAAAATAAATAATAAAACAAAGGTCTGAATATCCACCAGAAAATCTGGCTGTAAAGATTTGCTGGTGGATATTTTTGCTGGGTTTACTTCTTCCGATCTGTTCCTTTGATCCAAGCATTTGTTCTTATTGTTGGAGGATACATTGGTGTCTCTTTAATGGTGTCTTCACTATATTCACTAAAACATCACATAAGTCTTGCTCACAACTGTGTCATAGACAATAGTGGGTGCTGGAGGATTGGGATGCTTTTGTCTGTTATGATATTCTGATCCCCTTTATGCTCACACTTGCCTGAACACTATGCTGTTACTAACGCACAAGATAGGCAACAACTCGCTGATTGGTAACATTGGGCTAAGCTAAGTGAAAATTTGAAGAAGCCTCAGGGAATAAGGATATTAAATATCAAACCAATATTTGCAGAACAGTTTTGGCATGGCAGAAGAAATAGAGTGATAAGTTTGCTGAAGAGAAAAACAAAAAAGAATCATGGAATAGAAATGGAAATACTAGAGGACATGTCAGTAAACATGAAATGAAGAATCTTTTGTTGCTCCCCTTCTCTGCAAAGTGATTAGAAAAATGTGTTTTTTCTTTAAACCCTCAGTTGATTATATTGGCACAGGTTTATTGCATACATTTGAAGGCTTTCCATTACGTATCACAGAGCAAGTTGGGTAACATATGGTAAACCTGAAAAATGGACACAAGGAAAAAAGTATTTCTTAACCATGATAAAATCAAACAGTCTTGTCATTTGTTTTAAATGAAATAACTGTGACTCTGTAAATTACATTGTGTTCAGCTTGTGAGTAGCTACTGCTATATGAGCTCAAGAATTTTATGGTTTTTAAATTTGTGGCAAGTCACTTAATATAAATTCACGATTTCCTTAGGTTTTATTAATTAAATATTATTGTAGTAAGGTTTGACATGCGATTATAAGAAGTAAAGAAATTATTTTGTCTACCTCATTTAGATGTATTTTAAAAAATAATTTCACTTTTTCAAATGATGTTGGTATACATATAGCTTATTATTATCCTCCTGCATATAGATCATAAGGCAACATATAAGATTAAGATCACTGTGCAATGCAATTTGCCCAATTGGTTGCTGCAAGATTCATTGCATCTGACATACAATTAGAAAAAAAAATTCATTCAATTTCACTGCCCCCTGTCTCTACACAGGTCATTCGTAAGCTTTAAATTAAAAAAATAATATTGAAACCTCTGATAAATCTTATCAAAACCCTGTTAAGTTAATTAAGTAGATGTCTCAATGTTTTGGTGAATAAGAATGTGTTGGTAAGTTGAAGTCTGTATCAGTCTCAACAGCAGAACAAATTCTAGATATTTAATATCTGGTTGTTTTCTGGGCACACACAGCAGCTTTACACAGAAATGTGAATTCTGTTGTGTAAGCATCGTATCTTCTCTAGTAATTTTTCATTTGCAATATTTTTTCCACAAGTAGAATAAAGGTCAGGTGAACACTAATTTACGATGAAACGGTGTAAAAAACATCACAAAGAAAGCTTAATTGCTGTCTTTATAGCAAATATCAACTCTTGATCTCAGAAAGAATGAGATGTTACAATAGATCCCTTTCAGAGGGGCAGGATAGCACTCTACCTACTCACTTCATTCAAGTCAAGTTGAGAGATAAGTACTATATTTCAGTTCGCATGAAAGAAAAAGATCTATCTATTTCAAAGGCATGCTGCAGCTCAGAAAATAATGACTGTAGCTGATATACTCCTAGGAAGAACCATTAATGCAGTGGAGAAATAGTGTCCTTTTCTTTGCCATCAATGTTTTTTTTTAATTCACAAAGATGCAGTAAAATATTATTTTCTTGGCAAATTTTGAAGACTTCTTTTATATTATCCAACTAACTTTTCCTTTCTATGATACATAACCATTGAATGGTAAAAGTTTCAAGCTCTTGTTTCCTCGTCAAAAATAGTCTTAAGTGCTGTCACAAAGCGGAATCCTGTGATTTCAAATGTTGGTCTAGTGTGAAGCATTATCCCGGAAAAGGAAAACTTAAAGAAGTATGTCCTTATGTCCTTTCTCAAGGTAAACATGCACGTTCTAGCTGAATTTGAATTTGAATATTTGTCAGGAGGAATGTACACCACTATATTAATGGAAACAATTTCTAGAATTCCATTCCTTCACATACATGCCACATAGCACAAACTACTAAATATTGTCATGTTGCTTGAAGATTTAGAGATGATAGACCTTTCTGCTGATTGAAAGACTTAATCATTGCTAGCTGTCAAACCTTAAAAGCTAGGGAATGATATATAATTGTCATTTGCTTTTATAACTTCCCTTTTCAAAGAAAAAAATACAGAGTATATTTAGTGCAAAGGAAACTTCCCAAGGCAATAGAACGGAATTTCCAGGGTTTGCATACTAAAGGAAAATATTTAGTCTTTAGATGAACACTTGTGAGACATATTAAAGCCTAAGGGCAAACTCTGATTCTTGATTATAAATAGTTGAAGGGATACATTTCTATACATTTAATACAGAATACAGCTGTTTTGTCTAACGACCTTAATGAAAGTCACTTTGTAAATTGAAATATTCACACACATATTCACACACACAATCGCTCACATCCTGGTGAGTTTAAATCTTTAGCTATTAGCCTCTATCCAGTGTTCCAAGAGGAAAAGAAATATTGGAAACAGGGCACATTTTTACAATACTTACTCTTCCACCTGAGTTTAGATTTTATTAATATGCTTCTCCTGTCTCTCTCCTTGCTTTAGGAGACAGTTTATTTAGTTTTAATTTCAGTCTGTGTGAACCCTTCTTTTCTGCTGGCCCACTGCCATTGAAGTCCTACACTCCATTGTAGTCCTCTCATGACTTCCTTGTCGCAACACCCGGGTTCAAGGTTTACATGACTTTTCCCTCATCCAGAATTCCCTTCCTAAATTTCTGAAAGAAAATAGTAACTGAAATAGGGAAAAATGAAGTCAATCTGCTTTATGTGAATAGAAAATGAAAAGGTGAAGCTTCTTTTCTTAAAATATCCCAGACCTCGTGAGATTGTAAGGAAACAAGGCATGTGATCAAGAACATAAAGGCATTGATGCACAGGTAATTACATCAATAAAACTGTTGAGTATGCCAAAGTCTAGAATGAAAAAATCAGGTACAGGTTCATACAAATATATCTGAAAAATACATTTTAATGAAAAGGGACATCTAGAATTATTATATTTTCTCCATTCACATAAAATACTGAAAATCAACTATTTCCTATTATGGAGCCACATGCCATGATGTACTTGAGGTAGGTGGCCACAAGGACAGAACCATACCATTCAGTGACGTTTAATATAAACCTTGCTGTAACACAGACACTCCATCCACCATATATCAACCAAGGTCCCTGCCCCTCCAGTCTGGTTTAGACCAGCACCATTGACTCAGCCTAGCAGGATGCTCACTTTATCTGGAGGATGTGTCCTTGTCCTCTTGGCATCCCAGATTCTACATGTAGCATTCTACAGCCTTCTACACTGTCTGACAACCACGTATGCATTTCTCTGACCAAGTAGCTATTGCTTTAATTACTTATTGTTTTTTAATGCAGAGTGAGTGTAAACCTTGAAGGCTAACGCATAGCTGAGGGTCTGTCTCTTTGGCAAACCACCAGTTATTAAAGGATTTTCTAACATGTTCTGGTCTTCTGCCCCGAGCATGTTATATATTGGTGTGAGTTTAAAAAGAATTATACAAAAAAGTTCATGTATAACTCTGTTTTCCAGCCAGGAAGACGTGGTGAAGGTCTCACCTACCTGAGTAGTCTTTTTGTACAGGTTTCATGCTGTGGTGCCATACCATTCACCAGATACTTTTCTTATACTTCCATTAGGTCTACTTTGCACTCGCCTTCAGAATATCTTCTTAACATGCCTCCCTAGAAACAAGAAGAGGAATGCAAAGCGACATTAAATAGCATTAACACATATGCACTCTTTTTGTAGCTTGACTTCAGTAACTGGGTTGACTAATGATAGCTGCAGGAAAGATTTTGTCTTGACTTTACTACTAAGAAGTATAATGGTATGTATCATCTGGCATTCCAAGTTCCAGCATTCAAGTCAGGCATTTATCAGAGTATGTGTAGGATGTGTTTAATTATTTTCTGTGAAAACCATAGCAGGAAGAAAGCAAAGAAGAGAATTACCATATTTGCAGTTCTGTACCTGTGTGGATGACACTCCTAGGTACCATACCCAGAGATAGCCAGAAAACAGAAAAAAAAACTGTGCAAGAAAGTGTGTGAGAGACTTTTCAGAACAGCATATCTAGAAAACTGGTCTTAGTTTTGTGAGAAAGGATGTTTCCTGCTGATATTTTAATACTTTGTATTAATTTGTATTAAGTAATCAATTTATTCAGGAATAAAGAAAAAAACACCCTAAAAAAAGCTTCTATAATATTTTTTAGCCTCAAAAATAAATTACCAAACTTTCATACAAATTAACATAAATATACCTTAATTTTAAAAATAACTAGCAACAATGAATGAAAACTTCAACTGGCATCTTGGAAAAATACTTGGCTTTGTGTCAAGTCCCAGAATTTAAATAAGTGGATTTATGTTGTCCAAGAGGAGATTGTTTCTCACAAGGTTTAAACAAAAAAATTGTATAAATTAATTATAAAATATCACAGTAGACATGAACTTCAACAGTTGTTTACCACAGACTCCTCAATGTGCTTCATTTGTGATAACATCATCATACAAAAATTTTCAGTGTATGTTTTCTCACATGTTACTGACCTGCATAACATGATAGTCCATGGGTCCAGATGGGATACACTCAATAGTGCTGAGGGAGCTGGCAGAGGTCATTGCATTCCATCATCTTTGAGAGGTCCTGGAGAACAGGTGAGGTGCCCGAGGACTGGAAAAAAGCCCATGTCATCCCAGTACTCAAAAAGGGCAAGAAAGAGGACCCAGGAAATTACAGACCGGTCAGCCTCACCTCCATCCCTGGAAAGGTCATGGAACAGCTCATCCTGGGTGCCATCTCAGAGCATAGGGAGGAAAAGAAAGCTATCAGAAGCAGTCAACATGGATTTACCAGGAGGGAGTCATGTCAGACTAACCTGATAGCTTTCTACGATGGCATGACTGGTTGGATAGATGAGAAGAGGACGGTGGATGTTGTCTACCTTGACTCAGCAAGGCTTTCAACACTGTCTCCCACAGCATCGTCATAACTAAGCTTAGGAAGTATGGGTTAGATGAATGGACAGTCAGGTGGATTGAAAACTGGCTAAAAGACAGAGCTCAGAAGGTTGTGATTAGAGGCAGAAAATCCAGCTAGAAGTCTGTTACAAGTGGTGTTCCCCAGGGGTCAGTACTGCGTCCAGTCCTCTTCAATATATTCATCAATGACCTGGATGAAGGGATGGAATGGACCCTCAGTGAGTTTGCTGTTGACACAAAATGAGGAGGGGTGGCTGCCATCCCAGAAGGTTGTGCCACCATCCGGTGAGACCTGGACAGGCTGGAGAGATGGGCAGAGAGAAACCTAATGAAATTTAACAAGGGCAAGTGTAGGGTGTTGCATCTGGGGAGAAATAACGCCATGCCCGAGTACAGGTTGGGGGCTGACCTGCTGGAAAGCACCTCTGAGGGAAAAGACCTGGGAGTCCTGGTGAACACCAGGATGACCATGAGCCAGCAATGTGTCCTTGTGGCCAGAAGGCCAATGGCATCCTGAGGTGCATCAAGAAGAGTGTGGCCAGTAGGTCGAGGGAGGTTATCCTGCCCCTCTACTCTGCCCCGCTGAGACCCCATCTGGAGTACTGTGTCCAGTTCTGGGCTCCCCAGTTCAAGAAGGACAGGGAACTGCTGGAGAGGGTACAGTAAAGGGCCACAAAGATGATTAAGGGCTTGGAGCATCTCTCCTACAAGGAGAGGCTGAGGGACTTGGGTCTTTTTAGTCTTGAGAAGAGAAGACTTAGGGGGAAATAATCAATGCTTACAAATACTTAAAGGGAGGGTGTCAGGAGGACAGGGCTGGTCTTTTTTCAGTGGTGTCCAGTGACAGGTCAAGAGGAAATGGGCACAAACTTGAGTAGAAGAAGTTCCATCTAAACGTGAGAAGAAACTTCTTTACTGTGAGAGTGGTAGAGCACTGGAAGAGACTGCCCAGAGATGTGGTGGAGTCTCCTCTGGAGACCTTCAAAACCTGCCTGGACAAGTTCCTGTGCAACCTGCTATACGTAGACCCACTTTGGCAGGGGGTTTGGACTAGATGATCTCCAGAGGTCCCTTCCAACCCCATATGATTCTGTGATTCTATGACCTACAAAAGGTGAAATATAGCATTATAATTGTCAAGAGAAAACTGACAGAATTTGTAGCTACATGAAGTAGTAGGGCAATAGTCTCCATGCACATGAATATCCATGTGTTTATTAGAAATATTACACACTTTTTTAGGAGTGACAATTGTGTTAAGCTGTCTTAGAAGAGTCATACAGAATTTCACAATGATGGTGAATTTCTAGAATAAGGAAGACTCAATAATAGTTTGATCTGCTCTGGAATGTGTTTTAATTCAGGTAGTGTATTTCAGGCATAGAGATGCACTGTTGGTTTCTCCACAATCAGTGGCTACCAATGCTGGTATATTCATAAGAGCAACAGTTCAAGCTCTAAGTCTTCTCTGTTTTAAAACAGCCCTATTTTAGTTCCTGTTCTAATGGAGTCCAAAAAAGGTTTATTGTGTCTCCCTGAAAGAACAGAGGGCAAACCAATCAGTCAAAAGCTGCAGCTAGTCCAGGCTCCTGCCACACCTGCCACACCTGCCATCAAATATATTGGTAATGAAATAATCAAACTCTAAGGAAATCCAGAATTGTGGAAGCTGTAGGACTTAGATTTAAAAATAGCATTGTTACAAGTTACTTTTAAGCAAACAGGTTGCTATGAGTCAAAACTCACTACCTGAAGTTTTTGCAATCTAAGAAAACAGAAGACTTCCAATTTGTAAATTCATATTATGATGTTTTAAGCTGCATGATCAGGCCAGTTTGAGGTTTTGTAAGTTACATGATCTCTTCATTGTGCTCCTTATTCCGGTGTAAGATTACGCATAACCATATTTTCAATGAGTGGTCAGAGTAAGTAAGAGTCCTTACCTGAGTAAGGATAAGATAACCTTACTGATGAGCTCAAAAAATAGCTATTCCACGTAAAAGGGAAATAATAAAAAACTTCTGATATGTCTGTGCTTCTGGAGCAGTTGTTTTCTGAGTATTGAATCAAGAGAAAAAGTCACCATATTCATTAAACCATAATTTTTTCTAAAGATTCTTTTTTTTGGAATAAACCTATTTCAAGTTATATACCTGTTAAAAAATCTGGAGGTGTAGCTGGGGATGCAGTTATCTCTTCACAGCACAATGAAATAAAAGTTAAACAATAAGCAATAGGTGCTGTCATACACCTCAGCAAAGATCTGGATAAATACACAAACAAATGATTACAGGGGGTGTCACTGCCATTTTTCAAGCTGTATTGCACCGGATAACACACAGTGAAAAGGAAAAGAAATTATTCCCCTCTGTGATCCCCATAGTCGGCAGATATTTTGTTGGTCTAGTATCAGTCAGACAAAAAAGGTGTTTGATCTTACATGAGCATGCGCCCGAAGGCCTTCAATCTGTCATTGTCAATAGTGCCAATGGGGTTTTCACTGACCTGCTAGAATCCTTTAAGTCTTTCTAGAGAACCTTTTGTGACATATCCTTCCTTCCAATTAAATCTGATGATCACCTGGTTGAGTGAATATTCTCAGGAGCAAAGGGAAAAAGTGTTCTCCATTGTCTTTTAAATTACAGATCATGATGGTGGCCACATGACACTTAATTAGCAAAATATGGGGTAGAATGCATTTTGTACTTTAGCTTCTGACTGACCTTTTTATTATAGGAGCCAGTGATGTATGGGTGTACAGTGATGTATGATGTAGGTTAGTATGGCACTAAATATATAAGGAGAGCTAGAAAGAGACTAAATATTGCATTTTATACTCAGAAAGATTTATATAATTCTATACTTCTGATACTCCAGAATGTTTTAATGGCAGGCATGTTAGTTTAGCTGTCAGAGAAGTATTTTTTCTTGCATATGTGTACAAAGATAGAAAGAAATTTTGTATCATTTAAGATGCTGACAGGAAATGTCTAGAATAGGAAAATTAGTCATTGTTACTGTTTCTGGCCAAAACAGATTAACACTAAACACTGAGGAAGAGATATTTACATATCTTTATTACACAAGCTCTGAGGCTTCTAGGAAGAAAAACTCAGGTTTACTCTATCTCCTTCTAGGTTTACGTGAACATCTCTGCAACGTGAACATACTAGGCACAGAATGACTTATTTTGACCACTACCCTCAGCAACTTCACATGCTGTGCAGACAAAGCTTTTCAAAGGTTCAGTGTTAGTTATTACGGAGACAGATGGGATTTGCAGGCAGGCTGCACTTCAGATAACCTTACAACAATGGCACTGAGAGACACAAAGTTACTTAGTTTTTACAACTATTGAACTGGACATACAGCCATCATCTAGCATCATTCTGAGCCAAACTATACAGAAATTTAAGCCATTTTTTATTCACTAAGCTAGGTATAACTTCCTGATGGGTTTGGAGGTGACAGCTCTCTATCTTGTAGGTTTTGTACCAGAATGCTAGGTGAGAGCAGAATGTCCAAATAAACCATTGCCTTCCACAGATACATAGTAAAAAGGGAAATGAGACATACATAACCTTTTATAGGTTTGCGTCTCTTTACATTTTCATTACTGCTGCAGTTATATAGAGGAAAATATTACAAGGGGAATAAAGGTCTCCCTTATCCAATTGCCATTTTCCCAGCTATCAATGACTTTTCTATTTCTTAAGTTAGTAGTTTCAGATCACCTTGCCCTGCATTGTCTTGCCAGCCAGAACTGAAACTGAAAAAATAAGATCCCCAAAGCCAGATTATAAATCTAGGCAGAAGAATGTCTGTTTTATTGAAGGCCACAGTTGTAACCTCTATCTTGTCTTTATGTGCGCCAAGTTCAACAGGATGAGATCCAAACAGTACACACTGACAAGTGGCAGACCTCCACACAGAAGACAAGAAAGTTTATTGAGAAAAGTAAAGAAAGCAGTTGTAAATATGGGAAGAAAACATAGAATTCTTTTCAGATGGTAATGTATGAGGTACTGAACTTCTGTATTATTCTGTGTTCTCAGGAGGGAGGGAAGATCACGGCTCAGGGAAGCATCAACTTCTAGCCAGTCATTCATTGGTGCCCCACAGAAATATTTTCTTCTCTAATGGGTCCTCCTTTCTTTATGATATCTCTGCAAAAGTGTGAGTGTCTACAAGGTGCAATGCAGTAGAAAGTGAAACTCAGTAGTACAGGCATTTTTGTCTCTGTTTCTCCAGTTAGTGATGATTTAGGGAAAGCTGTGATAAAGCTCTTTTCTCACTAATTCCTCACTAAAGACTGTATCATGACATTCTGTCTCAAATGAAGGGTCTGCTTCATGTTGAGTACTACTAAGACTGTCAGATTTTAAATTTGAAAACAAATTCTATCATGGTACAACTACCATGATTCCTGAAGCCTCTTCTGCCCTGCTAGCCTTTAGCATTTCACACAACAGGATCACAGACAGTAAGCAACTTGAAAAAGAAACAATCAAAAAATCAAAATCCCAAGCAAACAAACAAGAAAATGTAGGCAAAGCCAAGCCTGGGCATATGGCTGCTTGCTGGGTAATCAGTAGAAAAGCCAAACTGATCACATCACAATGACAGGGAAGAAGGCAAAAGGGATTTGGTTGTCCCAGTTATATTGAAAGTAAGCTATCAATTCTGGTGATGGGAAGTCTACCCAGCCTTCTCTGTTTAAGTGTTTGTCAACTGTAGTATGAAACACATATATGCACAGCTAGATGACCCTGCTGGAACTTCTGAATATCTTCTCAGCATGAAGATATGCTGCTATGCTCTGTTAGTCTAAATCAGTGTAAAATTTGAGGAAAAGTAATGTTCCATATACTGTAGTAATAGGCATATAATCTGAATCTTGCATTCAACTCATTGTACAAAATATTTAAATATTGGCTATTTCTCATGTCATAGGAAAGATAATGAAGAATAAAAGTGATCTGCAAGGGATTTTATATATCCACTAAATTCGGAAATGGAAAAGAGCAGTATGACAGCTATCCTTTGCAAAATTACGAGAAGAGTGTTCTAGATTCTTTGATTTGCTAGCAAGCTGTTCTCTGAATTGAGTCTTTCACTTAATCAGTATGCAGAAGCAACACAGCACATTGGTGTGTCTACCCCAGGAGTGACTTCTAGCTGCCATTGAATTATAAATCATTAATAACCACTAAATTCATAATGATCCTTACATTAAACTCACTGAATGCATTATAGTACACTTAATGGCCCATGCCCACACTGGTGTTTTGGTTTTTTTTTAGATTAATGATGCTTATAGTTGGAGACTTGTTATTTCCACATTTTCTTTGTAAGTGGATTGTGTTGCTTTTCACCTTGTTGTAGGTTCATGGCTTTGGGTAGCAGCTTTTTGTAGAAGGTTCTCTTTTTACGGAATAAAAGCTCACCCTCCCCATCATTATTTATCCTTTGATTTCTCTTGAAAAAAAATGCTTTCAAACACTCTCCTGTCCTTCTCTGAACATAAAGACAACAAAGAACAAGATGAAAATACAGCAACTCCCTTCCCCCAATATTAGCCTTCCTTTCCCTTGGTAAACCTTAGTGGTTTGAACTATCATTAAAAGGAATTTGTTTTTCCTTTTCTTTAAGCCTTCCCTATTAAGTGAGAGTTCTGCAGATCACACAGCTACAAGTCAGTTGCAGAATATATGTTGCAGTAAGTAGAATTAACCTCTTGACCTTCAGCTCTCCCTCCTGTGATGTGTGCAGATATCTCTCTAACCATGAAGCAGTTTTTGCAGACAAAGGATAGCTTTTTGCCATTATTTCTCACTGAAAATTTAGCTAGCAATCTAGCTAGATTTCAAGTAATTTTTTTTCAGTCCTAGACTATTTTAGCTGTACTTAGTGAAATTAACAGATATACACTTCTACTAAGTATCTGCCTTTTCAATGGCAAAAAATGCATTCATTCTTAGTTGGATTGGGAAAATGAAAAGGTGAATTTGTATTATAAGACTTGTTGCACTTGTTCACTAGTTCATATAAAAGTTTTCAAAATACTAGTGTATTTGCAAGTGGCAAAATGATCTCAATGATTTCTTAAAGAGTATACCCATGAATTTGCATAAGATAGCTGGAAATGAAGCTGTGACTCTCAACAAGAAACAACTGCAATCTGTTTAAAAAAATAGTAACAGTGAGAAATTATTTGACTAGCTTTATTATGAATGTTTCTGTAATGTTCTGAATCTATCTAAATGCAATAAAGCTTGACGATATTCTGAACCTAACATGCTTAACCAAAATAATTCAGGAGAAGAATTTACTATATTTTCTAGAAATAGAAGCATCAGTTTAATGAATAATAGATGCAAAGAAAAGCTATTTTCTAATTGATAGCATTAGAACCAAGAATTAACATGTGAACACTGTAAATTCAGACCTATGCCTACCTTTTATAGCAAAACCAACAGAGGATTAAAGTGTGTGTAATTTCAAAAATTACACAGAAAGAAAGCAGTAAAAAGTGAACCATCAGAATCACATATTTTTTCAGGATAAGTTTCTGGCCAATTTAGGGAACAATAACTTTTCTTGAATAATTATAAATTTATATATAAAATGTTAGAAATATTAGGTGCTCTGTGACAGAAGAGACAGAAATGTTGTCATTCACCCAGAGGATGGTAGGCCTTAAGTAATGGATTTGTGCCAGGCATTTAAAAAAGAATGGAACAGAAGTATAAATGCAAGTGTTCTTCGTGTTCCTTTCCTAATCTGAAGGTGGTTACCTGCAGTGCGCTGCCTGCTTTAGTGGTAACCTGACCTAGCTTGTGCGCTGTATGGGATGCAGAAAGCCCTAGTAGGAAGTTCTGTATTCATCACTAGGGGACTTGCTTTTTCTCATTTAGGTTTTATGTTGGATACAGTTTACAGACAAAGAAAGAGGAAACAAGAAATCTGCAAAGGCTGTGCCATGAGATAATAAGACTTAGGGTCTAGGGTCAGTTCCTTGTTTAGTTTCGTCATACAATTGTCCTGATGTCACTGGCACTGCAATTAATTATTGTATCCATTATATAGTTCCAGGTAGAGCAGCCAACACTTACACACCTGATTTGCTTTACTCCAAAAAGAGAAGGATCAAGAGGACCTCATTCTTTGAAAATACAACAGGTATGGATTCCTGCGGCAACAAAAGACATGGACTCCGCCGGGGGCCGGGGGGAAGCAAAGACCTTTAATGTTTCATTTTTGCAGCATATATAGTTTCTATCTTTTGATCACAAGGTGTTCTCTCTACACAGATAGGTTGTGGGTGAATGTCCATGTGTATTGTGTTGTGAGCAATGCAATTGGCTACACATAAGCGTTCACGTGCCTAGGATAACCAATCATTACTATCTACATTGCTATGTTGTTATCTGCTTTGCTACATTCCACACTGCTCTGCCACATTTCACAGGGCATTGGCTTACTGTTTCCCATGGCTTCCCCCCCACCAATGCAAGAATATCTGCCAAACTCTCACAGAGTAGCATGTCTCCAACTTCCTCATTCTCCACAGATTCCCTTCTATATATGACCCAAAGGAATTATGTAGCTTTTCCTATAGATTTTGATGTCCTGTCTTTGGAGTGGAGAAGAAAAATGACTTCATTTATTATTTGGATGTTTGACACCTACATAATATTTTTAATATCTGCATTTGTGAAGTTAGTGTAGAAGTATTTATGTCAGTAAAAGCTATAGATTTCAATAAATCAAAATGGTCTTCACTTTTTTTTTCTCTTTTTTTTTTTTTTCCTAGCACAGGATTTTTCAAGGGAAGATTTTGTTCCAAAAACTGAAGTTATATGACTGACTATAGAACAAGTAAATCTCTGACTTTGGGGTTTACTAGAAAGTAATGGAGAGTTTTGGGGGTAGAGAGTATTGAAACTCATTTAAATTGTTTAACCAATCTAAATGTATAAATCTTCCAGGGAGTTTTCTATGTGTTACCCTTTATTGCTCTATCTCAGCTGAAAGTATATGAATTAAAGAGATTAAGAGATTTATTGTATTATATTTTAGTTTGTGTGTAAGAAATATTTTCAATTTTTCTTTTTTTTTTTTAAATATAATTTTCTGTTTACTTAGAAAAGCAATAATCATTATTGTGTGAAAGACTCCTGCCTCTGACATTGTTTTGCCAGGGGAGATGGACATACTAATCTCTGTTTTACATTTTTCAATAAGACTTATCTTACTGTGAATATAACTATAAAAACAAAAACCCTCAGATTGTGCTGGTAAAACAGCACACGATTTTTACTTCTGTAAAGTGGCTTCTGGTTCATGGCTGTATAATTACAAACTCTTCTGAAGTGGCATATTTGTGCATCTGCTATGAAGATACATGTACTTTAAAGAAATCAAATTTTTTAGTGCAGATAAATCCTGAAGGTCTTCAGGCTCTTTATTGTATGACACACTTGTACTTTGTAAGACCTTAAATACTGTACAGAAAGAATGAAATATTTCCCTTGTAGAATGGTTGTAACTAGTGGAATAGCCTCCTAATCCAGTTAACAGGTCTTAACAACTTACAGTGTTAACTCTCTCGTGTTATTACTTCAAGTACCTGTTCTTGGCTTGTAAGAATGAGAAGTAATCTAACTTCAGTCTCTAATGAATGACCTGAACTGGCTTACTGATGGTGCCATGCTATGGTCTGTAACAATGTTTCCAAATAATTTATATTATTCTTAGTAAAGCATTGTACCTCAGTAAGCTTCTGCAGCTTGATTGTGAAAATTATTTTTAAATCTTTGTTTTAGCATGATGTCCCCATAGGTCAAGGGATGCTACTTGCATCAGGTTAGTATATATGAAATTTCTTAATGTAGGAGAAAAGCCCTATCAAGATATGGATGAATATATTTGACCAATGAAATGTTATGCAATTTAATTCAAGAAAAGTAAAGGGGTATTTTTTTCCTCAGGTGAAACTAGTTGATTTTATGTCATTCATGCAACAGTTTCAAGACGTTGTAAGTTGCAGGCACTGAGTTGCTTGGAGTAAAAAATATTACTGAAAAGTGTTGCAGTATTTTCAATAGTTTCACTTTGTGTCTCTGAGGGAAAACTGGTGGTTGTTTGTTCTTCTAAGACCACTGAAAGCACAGGGGAAATGAAGCTCGCCTGGGGAGATGGTGTCTCATGAACACAAAGGAGAATGTGTGCAGGTATATATAAATATATATATCCTGTAAGAAATCGTGCCACTTGGTGTTATCGTCGTAGCACAGTAGATGTGAGACTGAACAAGAGATTTGAAGGGAAAAAAGCAATTGTTTTTTAGAAATTCTGTTAGGATTCTTGCTTTCCCATAAGGGCAAGAACAGAAAAAAGCACAAAGTCTCATAGTGGAGCATGTATTTCTATCCCCAGGAGGCTGAAAGGGAAAATCAGCTGGATCAATAAGACTGAGCAACTTACTTGGAGAACTAATGATATGTTTTCCTTAAATGACAACTAATGAGAACTCTTTGAACTTCAAACTATAGTGAGTCTTTGATAAGAAAAAACCCCACATTAACTTTTAAATGTGTCAATCAATGTATTAAGTGCCTTGTAAGAAAAACAGATCTGTATTTCCTTCAGTCAGACTGCTTGTTTACTAATAGTAATAACAAAAAGCAGTGTCCCCTAGAATTGACTAAAGTTCTGATAATTATCATTTTTTCAGCCTGAAACAGAGGATCAGTAACTCATTTGTTCTCTCTAAAGGTGGAAAAATGTAGTTGTATCATTAACACAATATATACATCTCCAGTTCTAAACTGGTTACTGAAATGACATCCTTTTTTTCTGAGCTCTCATGGGGTAGTCTCACGGGGTTTTACTCTACACTTCTCTTTCATTTTCTGCTCTGCTCAGTCCTTTAGATTCTATCTGGACTACTGGCTACTGTGTGATACAAGCTGCTTTGAAATTTGAGACAGAGAATCCACGTTTTTCAATCTTTTCCTGAAGAAAAGCTGTAGAATCTGAAAGCATGATGGCATTGGACCCAGGTCTCACTGCCAGTTTGTAGTAATTTGAAGCCAGATAGATTAGACAAGTGGTTCCCATATGACAAATTCGAAGTGTCAGACTTGCTGTTAATGTACAGAATGTAGAATACTTGTTGTAGACATGACAGATGCAAATTATGACAACAAGGTCCATGGCACCTTTGAGATGCCTTAAACTGGAGGTGTTATCTCTCCTTTCCCGTAAGTCTGTTTTTGCTTAAGTATCATGGGAATAGAAAAAAAATGTCCTGAGACATTATGTGCTCAAGTATAAGCTGTCCTGTGACAACAGTCTTTCTTTCATATTTCCTTCTATCATGGCATTGTTGCTACTTGAATTTTCTGTATCATTTGTAAGTTCTTAGCATAGCACATTTTTATTCTACTTATTTATTTTTTTAATGGTATTGGGTGTATAGTTGGGTAATCTGGATTTTAATCTTTTGTCAAACATTTCAGCAGATGAAGAAACATTTCAAAGGGTGCCGTCACATCTGTTTTGGTGCCAGAGATCTGAATTAAACTTTCCACTATTTTTAAATTCTCTTTTAACTAGTATTATTTGCAACATATTATGAGTTGCAGATAACAGAACTCTAACTAACATTATCAGTTATTTTTTGAAAAAATGAAAAGATTTATCCTTCTGATACTTGTCTGATTTCTTGGAAATTTTATTTTGTCCCTAATTTCTGTATTTAAGCTTGATTTTATTTCATCTTATTTTTTCGGTAAAGCTAATATTTTCAAGAATGTTTTTTGATGCTCATATATACTCACCATGTGAACAGTTTCATCACTAAACAATCTAAGCATTTATAAGCATTATATGTCAATATGCAACATGACTGCATTTGCTTCATAACATTAAGTTTAGCTATCACTCTGACCTGTGCATGCCAGCATCCAGTTTTTGGGTTATAGGCTTTTATTTGTTCTAAAAACTATCATGACTCCAGAGACTGTAAGATGAAGTTGTAGTAATGTTGTCTTTGTAATTTTAGTGCTGTTGAGGTAATATAAAGGTAATATTGAACAAGCAAAATAATTTGCCATTATATTACAGGATAAATGGCCACAGCTTGCACTGAATATAGAACGTTAATAATTTCAGGAGGTGAAAAAGGTATGCCTGTATTTTCTGATCAGGACTTGTTTTCACAAGATGAAGCATTTAACATTCGTAATTCATCTTCCTCCCAAGCCAAGAAAATTATGAATATGAGAGCAAATAAGCACAGATTTTGCTTTGTGAAAATGTTTTCATGATTTTTATCAAGAAAGAGTGCTAAATGTGTTTCTTGTGTAGTACATGATAATGTTAGTGTAAAGTACACAAGTACACAATAATTTTAGTGTAAAGTTAATAATCTCTTTGGTCTTCTTAGAAAGACCAAAGGTTCCATAAAGGAGTAGTATTTAGCTGACCCATAGTTAGTAGTTTGTCCCAGTTTGAAGTAAAACTGGACCAATTTTGTGTTCAGTAATGTTACATTTTAGCTAGGCCTCCCCTAACTCTCTGAAATTAATGGCATATTGTGGAGAAAACTGCTCGTTCTCAGAATGATAAGACCAATGTTTGTGCTAAATGCCAAGGAATGGTATGCAGAGAGGCCCTTGCTTATACTTATTGCTATAACAACCAAGGTCAGCCAAGTTTCATTATTTGCCCCTTAGAGGGTCAGAAATGGAAAAACGTAATGGGGTGACATCTGTGAGGAGGAACGGATGGGACAGGTGACCCAAACCTGACCAACTGGGGTATTTGATCCCATCTGCCCCATTCTCACTATAAAAACTGAGGGATCAAAGGGTCAAGGTTCTTCCTGTGATGGCCGATGTCCGAAGAGGACCCTGTCTGTTCATCTGCCTTTGATCCCGATCCGTGTGTTCCTGACTCCAGAGCTGGAATCCAGTTCCCATCCATTCTGAGTCCAGTCTGGGACTTCCCCAGTGCCTGCTGGTGACGGGACTGTCATCCTGGCAGCTTGATACAGTTTCGTATATATTTTATCTATTTCTTATTTATTTATTTATTTATTTATTTTAATATTAATTATTCATTAAAGTAGTTTAGTTCATTCTAAACTTTTGAATCTTCTTATCTCTTCCTCTCTTTCGGTGAGGAGAGAAGGGCCATCTGTCGGTCTAGCTAAGGTGATTTCGGCTGAAACCACGACATAGTTATAGCTGTCCATCTGCTTTTGATGTTTTCTATAACATGACAAATTCTATTTGCTTCTTTAAGTTCAAATCAGAGTTTCAAAATAATGAGTCGCTAACTCTGAAATTACAGCTTGTCTCACTGTCTCCTATTATAAATGCTTCTGAAATTGCTTTCTCATTTTGAGTTCTTATATGAAAACACTATCTTCCCAAACATGCACAGTATTTCTCAAAATCTAGTAATACAGTCTGATAACTGACTTGTTTTTTATATACTAACTCCAGACTACTAAAGCTAATGCCTCTTCACAAATCTCTCATAGACTCACATTCTGACCAAAAAAAGAACCACCTTTCGCTTCTCTTCCTTTACAATCATTCCACATACTCTCATAAAGAGACGAAAGGGCTGTTTTAATATGCTTCAGTCATCCTCTTGTTCATGTAGATATTAAGTTTCATTGGATTCCTTAGTTGGAGTTCATAGCATTCGGCACCTTTTCTTCCATATTTCCCTCTACCCTTCTCATTCTATCTTTACTTCTGGTGTTATACAATATTTTTACTCAACAAAAAAGGAGAACTCTTAAGTCAGGGGCTGTGTTATGCTGAACGTTTAGTCTAACAGAATGTAAAGTAGCAACTATTAAAGAAAAATATTCATGAACAAAGGCACAGAGCAAAGTAATACCTGTATTTCTCTGTCTGGATCCATATGTTCTAATTCTAAGAAGGAAAACTAATTGGTCCTAAGCAGAATGTTCTGTGAACTGTAGTACTGTGAAACCTTTAAAAGACTTCAAAATCAGTCCTTTTGAGTCACATGATATGACAGGAGAGTATGCCAGCAAAATGACTTGTGCCATTTCACTTAGGCTGCTTTCATGGAATCATGGAATCACAGAATTGTTGGGAGTCAGAAGGGACCTTCTAGAGATTATCTAGTCCAACTCCCCTGCCAAACAAGGAACACATCACTCAGGACTGCATCCAGGCGGGTCTTGAAAATCTCCAGAGAAGGGGATTCCACAACCTCCCTGGGCAGCCTGTTCCAGGGCTCTGTCACCCTCACTGTAAAGAATTTCTTCCTCATATTTGAATAGAGCCTCCTATGTTCCAGATTGTGCCCATTGCCCCTTGTCCTGTCATGTTCCTATTGGGGTGACATCTGTGAGGAGGAACGGATGGGACAGGTGACCCAAACCTGACCAACTGGGGTATTTGATCCCATCTGCCCCATTCTCACTATAAAAACTGAGGGATCAAAGGGTCAAGGTTCTTCCTGTGATGGCCGATGTCCGAAGAGGACCCTGTCTGTTCATCTGCCTTTGATCCCGATCCGTGTGTTCCTGACTCCAGAGCTGGAATCCAGTTCCCATCCATTCTGAGTCCAGTCTGGGACTTCCCCAGTGCCTGCTGGTGACGGGACTGTCATCCTGGCAGCTTGATACAGTTTCGTATATATTTTATCTATTTCTTATTTATTTATTTATTTATTTATTTTAATATTAATTATTCATTAAAGTAGTTTAGTTCATTCTAAACTTTTGAATCTTCTTATCTCTTCCTCTCTTTCGGTGAGGAGAGAAGGGCCATCTGTCGGTCTAGCTAAGGTGATTTCGGCTGAAACCACGACATAGTTATAGCTGTCCATCTGCTTTTGATGTTTTCTATAACATGACAAATTCTATTTGCTTCTTTAAGTTCAAATCAGAGTTTCAAAATAATGAGTCGCTAACTCTGAAATTACAGCTTGTCTCACTGTCTCCTATTATAAATGCTTCTGAAATTGCTTTCTCATTTTGAGTTCTTATATGAAAACACTATCTTCCCAAACATGCACAGTATTTCTCAAAATCTAGTAATACAGTCTGATAACTGACTTGTTTTTTATATACTAACTCCAGACTACTAAAGCTAATGCCTCTTCACAAATCTCTCATAGACTCACATTCTGACCAAAAAAAGAACCACCTTTTGCTTCTCTTCCTTTACAATCATTCCACATACTCTCATAAAGAGACGAAAGGGCTGTTTTAATATGCTTCAGTCATCCTCTTGTTCATGTAGATATTAAGTTTCATTGGATTCCTTAGTTGGAGTTCATAGCATTCGGCACCTTTTCTTCCATATTTCCCTCTACCCTTCTCATTCTATCTTTACTTCTGGTGTTATACAATATTTTTACTCAACAAAAAAGGAGAACTCTTAAGTCAGGGGCTGTGTTATGCTGAACGTTTAGTCTAACAGAATGTAAAGTAGCAACTATTAAAGAAAAATATTCATGAACAAAGGCACAGAGCAAAGTAATACCTGTATTTCTCTGTCTGGATCCATATGTTCTAATTCTAAGAAGGAAAACTAATTGGTCCTAAGCAGAATGTTCTGTGAACTGTAGTACTGTGAAACCTTTAAAAGACTTCAAAATCAGTCCTTTTGAGTCACATGATATGACAGGAGAGTATGCCAGCAAAATGACTTGTGCCATTTCACTTAGGCTGCTTTCATGGAATCATGGAATCACAGAATTGTTGGGAGTCAGAAGGGACCTTCTAGAGATTATCTAGTCCAACTCCCCTGCCAAACAAGGAGCACATCACTCAGGACTGCATCCAGGCGGGTCTTGAAAATCTCCAGAGAAGGGGATTCCACAACCTCCCTGGGCAGCCTGTTCCAGGGCTCTGTCACCCTCACTGTAAAGAATTTCTTCCTCATATTTGAATAGAGCCTCCTATGTTCCAGATTGTGCCCATTGCCCCTTGTCCTGTCATGTTCCTATGTTAGGTAAATAAATTCAAGTATAGCTATGTTTCACTGCGCTGTATAGTATATCTGCGGTCTACACAAGCCAGATTAGGTATCCTCAAATATCAAATCTATTGTCTCACAGTAAAATCATGAACAATAACAAAAAAGTAGACAAGAATAAAAACACAGATAGAAGAAATTCTGGCTTAACTGAATTAAGTGAGAAATACACATTGAATTAAACTTTCCTGCTATTCTTCCAACAGAAACTGTAGTGGAAGTCAATACAAGTCTGCAAGTTATGTATTTTCGATATATAATTCCATGCTCAGCATTTTAAAATATATACTATCTTGCAGAATTTATCCTCCCTTAAAAATATTCTTTACTGAGCACTGGAGCCTGCAAAATAATAATTTATTCTCGATTTCTTAAACCTGTAGTATTCTTTTTTAAAATTAACCATTGTTCAAATCTTACCAAAGCTTTACTATCTATCATAAAGTCTGGCATTTTATTTTTTTAATCAATTAAATGATTCTAACAAAAGTCATAAAGAATCTTTCAGATTTGTGGCTGCCATTTTGCAATCAGACCTATTTAACTGCATATCTCTTGCCAAAATTACTAGAAGGGATAATCCAAACATATTATGGGTTTGTTTGGGTTTAAAAGGTTTAAAATGAAAGTGAAACAATATTTACCTCTTTGTGTACAGGATACAGGTCATAGACACTTTAGTATATGCAGCTTATACATTCTTACAACAAGTATTTTTTAATTCCTGTAGATAAATTAGTAAGTACATAACTTTTATGACAGTTTAATTATTCAGTAGATATTTATGCCACACCACCTACATACCTAGTTAGAATAAGGGAAGAAATAAGTGTGCAAAAGGAAGCAAAGAAGAGAGAATGAAAATGTGAAGATAGCCTTTTGACACAAAAGTACTTTCCATTCAAATTGATTTTAGAAAGAAGCAACACTACAAAAGGTTGTATCTTCTTTTACATTTTTAAGGTACAACAATGAAGAAAAAATATACTAAGGCAGTATAGCATTTTCAATTTCAGTCTACAAAAATATCATTAAAAAATCTATTTTTAGTTACCTTTTCTTGCCTTCATCATTTTTTCCTGGATGTCCAGGAAAATTATTTCAAATAAACCATTTTTTCTATCCATAAGAAGAAATGCAGCTTGTGACACTTAAACACAACACAGCCTGATAAAAGTTCCTGCAGAACAAATTTGAATTCCATTTTACTATTTTAATTCTATTTATTTCAGATAGTTTTACATGCAGTTAAAATAAAGTGTAACTTGCACTTGCAAGTGAAAGCCCTTGCCAAGTCCAGATGAATGTATAAGCATTCCATAAGAGCTGTTCAGTTTTCATAATCAGTTCACAAGACTGAGTTCTAAGGGTAAAACAATAACAAGCAGACACTAAAAGAAAAGGACAAAGAGAAACGCTGAGCATTCCTGGAGGTGTATTATTAACATTCTTAAAATAATTGTTTGTATAAAGGACATGCTTTATTATCATATTATTAAACTAACACGCTGTTTATGTGAATATATGCTACTTTGTATAATAGCATAATAAAATTGAACCTGGATAGATAGCTGTGATGAAATAAGTATTGCTTCAGTGGTGCATGACAACTTATAGAATGTTAATGCCAGCTGAAGTAACATTTTTTGGTTCAATGATTTAGGCTATCAACATCCAGGAAGCCATCTCAGTGAGAATGCTTTTGTCTGTTTCAGCATTAAAAATATCATAGGTTACCATGGATTATCATGGAAATATTTACATGCATGCTAAGTATTGGAGGAAAGAAATCCTGCTTATTTTTTGGCTTTTTGTTTTGTTTTGTTTTTCTTGTTTTGTACATATTTTTTTTAAGAAAGAATTCTAGTATTTTACTTGGGGAATTCTAATGCAAATTATTGAAAGAATTATTGCAAGTATAATGTAGAGAACTTAGGTTTTAGGGGTTTTATTATTCATTTGCTTCAGTTTATGGTGGGTTTGGGGAATTTTTGGTTGGTTTTTATATTGTTTTGTTCTTTTTTCCAGGTTTTTAATTTATTTTTTTGTTTAAACATGTATAGAAACTTAGAATTATAGAACCATTTAAGATGGAAAAAACCTTTAAGATTATCCCGTCCAACCACTAACCTGGAACTGCCAAGTCCACCACTAAACCATGTCCCTAAGCACCTTTATCAATGATAAAGATAATAAACAGAACTTGCCTCAATACCGAGCCCTGGGGAGCACCACTTGTGATCTGCTTCCAGCTGGATTTAACTCCATTCACCACAACTGGATGGGCCCACCCAGCCAGCCACTTTTTACCCAGTAAACAGTATGCCCGTCCAAGTCATGAGCAGCCAATTTCTCCAGGAGAATCCTGTGGGAAACAGTGTCAAATGCTTTACTGAGGTCTAGGTAGACAACAGGTACAGCCTTTCCCTCATCCACTAACTAGGTCACTTTATCATAGAAGGGGATCGGGTTAGTCAGGCAGGACCTGACCTTTCATAAACCCATGCTGACTGTGCCTGAATGGGCCCACCCAGCCAGCCACTTTTTACCCAGTAAACAGTATGCCCGTCCAAGTCATGAGCAGCCAATTTCTCCAGGAGAATCCTGTGGGAAACAGTGTCAAATGCTTTACTGAGGTCTAGGTAGACAACAGGTACAGCCTTTCCCTCATCCACTAACTAGGTCACTTTATCATAGAAGGGGATCGGGTTAGTCAGGCAGGACCTGACCTTTCATAAACCCATGCTGACTGTGCCTGATTGCCTGATTGTCTTGTACACTCAAGCACTCAAGATAATCTTCCATAACCTTTTCTGGCATTGAAGTCAGACTGACAGGCCTGTAGTTCCCCAGATCCTCCTTCTGGCCTTTCTTGTACGTGGGTGTCACATTTGCTTACTTCCAGTCACCTGGGACCTCCCCAGTTAATCAGGACTGTTGATAAATGATGGAAAGTGGCTTGGTGAGCACTTCCACCGGCTCTGTCAGTGCCCTTGGGTGGATCCCATCCTGCCCCATAGACTTGTGTGCATCTAAGTGGTGTAGTAGGTCGCTAACCATTTCCTATTGGATTATGGGGGCTTCATTCTGTTCCTTGTCCATCTTCTAGCTCAGGGACTGCGCACTTGAGAACAAGTGGCAGTGTGCAGTGGGCAGCGTGCCCAGGTGGCCAAGAAAGCCAATGGCATTCTGGCTTGTATTAGAAATACCATGACCAGCAGAAGTAGGGAGGTGATTATCCCCCTGTACTCGGCACTGGTGAGGCCACACCTCGAGTATTGTGTCCAGTTCTGGGCACCTCTATACAAGAGAGATATCGAGGTGCTGGAGCGAGTGCAGAGGAGGGCAACGAAACTAGTGAAGGGCCTGGAAGACAAATCATATGAAGAGCGGCTGAAGGAGCTGGGACTGTTTAGTTTGAGGAAGAGGAGGCTGAGGGGAGACCTCATCACTCTCTACAACTACTTGAAAGGACACTGTAGAGAGGTTGGGGCTGGTCTCTTCTCACAGATAATTAATGACAGGACAAGAGGGAATGGCTTCAAGCTCTAACAGGGTAGGTTTAGACTGAACATTAGGAAGGAATTTTTCACAGAAAGAGTGGTCTGGCATTGGCATAGGCTGCCAAGGGATGTGGTTGAGTCACCATCCCTGGATGTGTTTAAGGGACATTTAGATGGGGTACTGAGGGATATGGTGTAGGGGAGGACTTTGTAGAGTAGGATAGATGGTTGGACTCGATGATCCCAAGGGTCTCTTCCAACCTGAATGATTCTATGATTCTATGATTCTAAGTGGTCTTACTATTAAAGAATAAGGCAAAGAAGTCACTAAGTACATAAGTCTTTTCCTCATGTTTTGTCACTATGTTTCCCCTGCATCCATATCGGGGGGGGGGGCAGGCAGAATCCAGGATGGAGATTCTCCTTAGCCCTCCTTTTGTTGCTAATGTATTTAGAGAAACATTTATTCTTGTCTTTTACAGCAGTAGCCAGACTAAGTTCTAGTTGCGCTCTGGACCTTCAAATTTCTTCTTGCGTAACCTCACAACCCCCCTGCAGTCCTCCTGAGTTGCCTGCCCCTTCTTCCAAAAAAACATAAACTCCTTTTTTCCTGAGTTCCAGCCAAAGCTCCCTGTTCAGCCAGGCCAGTCTTCTTCCCTGCCAGCTCGTCTTTTGGCCTGCTTCTCTGCCTTTAGGATTTTCTTTCTTGAAGAAAGCCTTCCTGGCCTCCTTTGACCTTCAGGACTACTTCCCAAGGGACTCTATCAGCCAGGCCCCATAACAGACCAAAGCTCACCCTTTTGAAGTGCAAGGTTGCAGTTCATAGAAACATGGGATCATAGAATGGTTCATGTTGGAAAACACCTTAAAGATCATTGAGTTCCAACTCCCCTGCCACAGCCAGGGACACCTTCCACTAGACCAGGTTGCTCAAAGCCCTATCCAACCCGGTCTTGGACAGTTCCAGGGAAGGGGCATCTACAACTTTTCTGGGCAACCTGTTCCAGTGTCTCACCATCCTCACAGTAGAGAATTTTGTCCTGATACCTAAACTAAATCTACCCTCTTTGACTTCAAAACCATCATCCCTCATTTTATCCCTACACTCCCTGATAAAGAGTCCTTGCACTTGGCCTTGAAATTCACAAGGTTCACACAGGCCCGGCTCTCAAGCCTGTCAAAGTGTCTCTGGATGGCATCCCTTTTCTCCAGCATGTCAACTGCACCACACAGAGTGATGTTTTTCGCAAACTTGCTGAGGGTGCACTCAATTCCACTGTCTACGTTGACAATATAGATTTTAAACAGCACCAGCCCCAGTAACAACCCCCGAGGAATCCAATTGTCACTGGTCTGGTGACCTCCTCGTTGACAATATTGATTTTAAACAGCACCAGCCCCAGTAACAACCCCCGAGGAATCCAATTGTCACTGGTCTGGTGACCTCCTCCCTCCCTACTTTTCCAAGAATAAAAAACTCTATTTGTTTGATAGCTATGTCCAACACAGCTTTCAACTGCCATATCACCCACAAAGACCTTCCCTGTTCACAAAATAGAGGTCGAGAGGAACACCTTCCCTAGTTGGCTCACTCACCAGCTGTGTCAGGAAGTTATCTTCCACACACTCCAGTAACCTCCTACCCTGTTTCCTCTCTGCTTTACAGCATTTCCAGCAGATATCTAGTAAGTTGAAGTCCACCATGAGACTTCTTCCAGCTACATATAGAATATTTTGTCTGCTTCTTCATCCTGGTTGAGTGTCATGCTCAGTATAAAAGCAGAATGATCAAAGGGGTAATGTTTTGGCTCCTTTGTCTGGGAGGCTTTTTCAGTTTGGTTCTTGTTGCTGTTGTTGTTGTTTTTTGGTTTTTTTTTTTTTTCCTTCAATGGTCTATGTCTGAGGAGGGCTCTGTTGGTTTGTCTGCCCTTGGTTCCCATCAGAGTGTTCTGGAATCAGAACATTCCCATTCATCACTGAGACCAGGGCCTGTTGATGACATCTCCAGCTTGAGCTTGATGTGGTTTTGTATATATATTTATATATATAGTATCTATTTCATTATTTCCTTTTCCTTTTTTCCTTTTTATGTTATTATTAATATTTCGTTAAAGTAGGTTAGGGTTTTTCCCTAAACTCATAAATCTCTTTATCTCTCTTCTTCCTTTCTTTGGAGTGAGAGGTGGGGGAGAGCATCAGTTGTGTTGTTATTAGCCAACTTGGCCCAAACCTTGACAGTGTCTTGGTATGTGTATGTATCTAAACATCATTTTCTCTGCTCACCCATATGGGTCACCATTGAATCATTTCTTTCCCAGCAACATCCCTGGTTTTTAGTGAAGAGAGGCCAGTTGCATTTAATGTAACCTTCAACAGACCTTCTATAACTGATTCTAGCTGAGAAATGTTTTGCCATTTTGGTAATGTTTTCACATTTAAGAAGGTTTTAAAACAAATTTGCTATAAACATAAGCACAACCCCCCCCCCCCCCCCCCCAACAAACATTAAGTAGTAACACTTTATGATTTCTGATTTCATTTCTTTTTTTAGGGGTGTTTTTGGGGATTTTTGGTTGTTGGTTTGGTTATTTTGTTTGGTTTTTAACAATAGTGTATTTTTAGAAGGTTTAGGTGTATTTCTCATTTAGTTATGCACTTGTACTCTGCTCTTCATACACAGTTGTATCTATTAGAGACTGGCATATATGTAACTCAAATGAAAATTGTCCTTTGGAATGAGATGTGTAAGCTTTTAATTCCCTCTTGCTGTATAAAGGTAATTTGGAAGCTAACAGAACAACTCAACATGATTTACACAACTGTTTTTTTCAGGAATGATCTACAACTCCAGAGCAAAAGCATAAGAAATCATAGAAACTACATATTTATTAATTAGACTATTTCTTTTGCACATATTGTTGGTATTGTACTTGAATCATGACCATAAGCTAACATTACTTGATTTAAAAATATAACCCTGATAAATCAGCAGATTGGAACAGGAATAAAAATATGGAAGATGTGGCATTTATTGACCATAAACCTTTTCATATATTTTAGAATAAAAGGAAAAATAGAAGAAACTAGTTGACTAATTTGACCTTGGTATCATAGCCTACTAAGGGTAATGACACTATTCCATTATGATTTTATCTAGGCTATTTCACTTCTTGAGATCTGAAATTTTGTGATGAGTGTAAAAAAGATGAAAGTGTTCATCACTGTCAAATCTTGACTGCCACTGTAGCAGGGAACTGAGTAACCACTGTTAGGTAATTGAGTAACTTTTCTTCATGCAGAATCACATTTTTTTCATATTTAAGTATTGATACATAGAGATCAACTCACCATTTTACCTTTTCAATAAGCTGAAAACATTGAATTTTTTAAGACTGTTATTATAAAGCTTCTATTCAAGCTTCCAAATAATTTTTGTAAACGTCCTTTTAACTTCCTTCAGTATGTCAGCATTTTTCTTGGAGTGAACATCAGAAGGGAGGAAAATACTCAAGCAGTAATTTTATGTAGCCTAGCTTACTTCCTCTTTAGTCAAATGTCTGTGTTTTTAAAACAAATCCAAGGATTATTGTCAAGCCATTTTGCCTTGGAATTATAAGCATTTAAATTATACTCAATTCATATTATTTTAGTTGCTTCATTCTGTTTGTAAACTGTATAGTAGCTTAGCTGTGAATGTTGAGCAGCTAGTCACTGTCAAGTTTCAGGTAGTTGTTTACATACCTACAAGCAGGCATGTAGGCTCGGATTCATTAAATAGTGCTCTAGAGGTAAAAAAAAAAAAAGTGTAAACTGTTCATTTTGTGCTACTATTCAGAGTCAAGAAGAAGAGTTGTCTCTGCAAGGTTCTTCATTTAACTGATGTTAAAAACCTAAACTGGTATGACAATTGCCCTCTGAAGGTCCCTGATCCTCTTTGGTGACTAGAAAAGGAGACTAGACTAACTAGTTCAGGTACAGACATCTAGTTTTTGGACAGACAAGGAATTTGACTCTCAACTGGGTATCTTCCTCCTGAAAAGTTAAATGTTTTAAGCTTCACAGATCTGGAGTTGGGCAAATATTGGTCTATTGGAGTATAAACTGATGATACTGATGCCATGTCAGATAAATACTATCTGACTTGAAAATAACAATATAAATATTAGAAACACCAAACATAAGCATGCTTGAATTTATGCAAACGCATTCACACGTTATTTCAGCTACAGCTGTCATGCACTTACAGCTTCCTGTATTCATTGTTTAGTTTATATGTTTGATGTTTCAATTCTGACTTCATCATGATATTAGAGCTGACATTCAAAGAAAACTCTGAAGTCCCTGCGTAGTGCATCTTTTTTAATAAAACTGCCTCAAAGATTTTGATCCTTTCTACCCAATGCCCAAATACCTGCTTTTTTTTTTTTTTTTTCCTCCAATAATATATTTTGTTTAATAAAACTGAGTAGGTTTCATAATATTTCTTAGAGGCAAACCTTTATTTTTTAAGAAATTTTCCACCTGCTCTTTGATCATTTTGTATAAATTATAAACTCACGTACATGAGCTATCACTAGAAGTAAAAGTCAAGCAGATGTTGAGTTGAATGACACATCTGTTGGCTTGAGAAGAAATTATATGTATGCCAAATTGGATTTGCCCTTTATTTTTCTCAGGAGACTGAATGTCATAACTGAAGCAAGCTCAACATAACAATTAAATTAATTGCTTTTAAGTCATCAGTTCCATTGCAAATACATATTTTAATGATATTATTTTTAATTGTATTAAAAACATTTAACTGAACACTGAGATACAAAACTAGGCCTATAAAATTATGATTGGATGTATTCAATGGCATATTAACAGTTGGTATAAAAAAATAGAATTGGTTCACATCAGCAAACAAATATATTTTTGTGAGCAGTGTAGCAATTAAAATCAGATTATAATTACATACCTAAACCTTTTACTATGAAATTAATTGCTCAATCTATTTCTAAATGGTGAAGAGTACTAAAACGAGTATAATTTCTAAACAATTTCTAAACAATAGACACAAATTTTTACTCTGGAAAGAACTGAGCAGACTCCTTAAAAGAGAACACCCCATACACATTCAAGTCGTAGAAGGCTTTGGCCCTCTTGAGGGACAAGTAAGTATAATATTTATTCAGAGGTACTGGAAAAGATCTTGTTACAGAGACGATAATGCATTTTAGACATTTAGTAATGAAATATCTTGCACTTAAATAACTTATTGGTGAAAGGAGATGTACTGAAATTTATAATACAGGAGAAAAAAGACACTGAATGAAATTGCAAAGCAACAAATTTGAAGTTGATAGAAGAGAATACATCTTTACACAATATATAATTAACTTGCAGTTTTCATTGCCATGAAATATCCCTGAGACAAGAGCTTAGTTGGATTGATAAAAGGATTAGACACTTATGTAGATAATGAAAATGCTCACAGTCACATTAGAGAAAGAAAAAAGGATTTCAGCACATCATCTAACCACTAGCTGAAAGACCTTATAAAACTTCTGTGTTGTGCAAGGTATTTCATAATAATTAATTGCTGAATTTTTTCTAACTTTTCTCTAATCATAAACATTATTTCTTCAAAGACAGGTGGCACTTAATCCGCCCTTTTGTTCTCCTTTTTGGTGGGAGACTCAAAATACTGGTGTTAATGACGTCTTCCTTCTCCTTGGTCTTGGATCTGCTTAGGCTTGGTTTATATATACTTTCTTAATGGAGTCTGCTTACAAGATCCCTGGTTCCCTATTAGTTGTTTTACTATTCTCCTTGTTATCATTGTAACTGCTTTTACTGAACAATGTAAGGTCACGCTCCTATAGTGATGATTGTCCACCATAATTTCTATTTACAATCTGGAATCTCTGGTTACATTTTCATTATTCCACTTCATAATTTGTTCTAAAGTCACAGACATCTCAATTAACCAAACATGCTCCATACTGGTTTAATTAAAGTTTAACTTAAACTAATTTAAATAATGGTTTCCTCTTACTACACCTTTGTTATGCCAGTTAAGCAAACAAACAAAGAATCTCATTTCAAGAAAAATCCAGTCAATTCAAAGGACCTTGCACTTTTGGACAATAGATAGTCTGTCATCTTTCATTAGTAAAAGCAAAAATCATGTTTACTGTGAAACTCATGCTAGCATCAGGCTTTTAAATACGTCTTCTTCCCATTTCGATTTAAATGAACATTTATTTTTCTGCATCCTTCTTCTCATTTAAGGATTTACTAAAGTTAATCAATAGTTTGGTGCTGACAAGCAGTAAGAATTAATAGTAGAATAACTGTAGAAACAGAATAATTTGGTTTGATAAGGATCTCTGAAGGTCATCTGGTCCAGACTAGTGCTGAAAGGTCTTGTCCAGCTGAATTTTGAAAAAGGATGGAGATTTCACAATCATTCTGGGCCAACTGTTCTTTACTTAGCTACCATCCCTGTGAAGATTTTTTTCCCTATTTGTGGTAAGAATTCTTGTTGCTGCAACTTGTGTACACTAATTCTTGTCCTTTTGCTTTGCACTTCAGCAGAGTCCATGTCTTGTCATCACCTTCCAGGTCACTGAAGAAAGCCATTATATCCTCCCTCAGCTGTATTCTCCAACCTGAATCAAACCAACTTCCTTTGCTTCTTCCTCATGCATCTTTTTTCCATGCAGCTTAGTAGGGTACTGAAGGATAAATAGGTAAGTTGTTTCAAATGTTTGCATCACTAGTTTCAAAATGCACCAGTACTTTTTAATTGGAAAAAAATAGTTTTATTTCCTGTTGTATCTAAATGATACATGAAATGGATATATTGAACTGTAGAAGAAACTGGCTAAGTATGCCCAGCAAAATAATATAGAAGTTCTAGGAGTAATTTTAAATGAGTTACCTAACTAATTGTACTTCATGTTACTGACATTATACTCTATCCATAACATGACCTATACTTCTTAAAGTTTCCTCTGAAATCTTTATTTTATGCTGAAACTTGCCATATAGTAGTAGCTTAAATGATATTTGGAAGTATTTCAGCACACAGTATACCTCAGTTGACCTTAAAATTTCATGTCATTCCTTTTGCTGAGAACCACAAGATGAACTTTTCAAGGACCAGAACACAGAACTCTACAACTGAAGAAATTATACCAGTCAGCCTCACCTCCAGCCCTGGAAAGATAATGGAATGACTCATTCTGGGCGTCACCTTAAAGCATGTGGAGGAAAAGAAAGCTATCAGAAGTAGTCAACATGGATTCTCCAAGGGGAAATCATGTCTGATGAACCTGATAGCCGCCTACGATGGCATGATAGATGAGGGGAGGGCGGTGGATGTTGTCTACCTTGACTTCAACAAGGCTTTTGACACAGTCTCCCACAGCATCCTCAGAGGTAAGCTTAGGAAGTGTGGGTTAGAGGAATGGACAGTGAGACGGATTGAAAACTGGCTGAAAGACAGAGCTCAGAGGGTTATTATTAGGGGCACAGAATCTAGTAGGAGGTCTATAACAAGTGGAGTCCCCCAGGGGTCAGTACTGGGTCCAGTCTTCTTCAATTTATTCCTCAATGACCTGGATGAGGGGATGAAGTGTACCTTCAGCAAGTTTGCTGACGATACAAAACTGGGAGGGGTCGTTGACACACCAGAAGGCTGTGCTGCCATACAGCAAGACCTGGACAGGCTGGAGAGTTGGGCAGAGAGGAACCTGATGTACTTCAATAAAGGCAAGTGTAGGGTGCTGTGCCTGGGGAGAAATAACCCCCTGCATCAGTACAGGTTGGGGGCTGACTTGCTGGAGAGCACCTCTGAGGAGAAAGACCTAGGGATCCTGGTGGACAACAGGATGACCATGAGCCGGCAACATGCCCTTGTGGTCAAGAAGGCTAATGGCATCCTGGGGTGCATCAGGAAGAGTGTGACCAGCAGGTGGAGAGAGGTTGTCCTCCCCCTCTACTCTGCCCTGGTGAGGCCCCAACTGGAGCACTGTGTCCAGTTCTGGGCTCCCCAGTTCAAGAAGGACAGGCAACTGCTGGAGAGGGTACAGCAGAAGGCTACAAAGACAATTAGGGGCCTGGAGCATCTCCTTTACGAGGAGAGGCTGAGGGACTTGGGTCTTTTTTAGTCTAGAGAAGAGACAGCTGAGGGGAGATCTGATTAATGTTTATAAATACTTAAAGGGTGGGTGTCAAGAGGATGAGGCTGGTCTTTTTTCAGTGGTGCCCAGGGGTAGAACAAGACGAAATGGGCACAAACTTGAACATAATAACTGCCATCTAAACATGAGGAGGAACTTCTTTACTTTGAGGGTGGCAGAGCACTGGAGTAGGCTGCCCAGAGAGGTGGGGGAGTCTCCTTCTCTGGAGATATTCAAAACCCGCCTGGACAAGTTCCTGTGCAACCTGCTCTAGGTGGACCTGCTTTGACAGGTGTGTTGGACTAGATGATCTCCAGAGGTCCTTTCCAACCCCATGTGATTCTGTGATATAACTTACCTCCACTACTGTAGCTGCTCAGAATCACATCAAAGGTAGAGGAAGCACATCAAAAGAATTTTAAAAGACTTAAGTTGCAAACACCTTCAAGCCTTGTGTCTTTTAAGAAAAGAGTTTGAAAGTGACCTTGTTTCATTATCAGAGGCTAAAGTTCACATTATGTGAATTAGATCAATCTTGGATGTAAAACCAACTATGGTAAATTACTTGAGCTACAGAAAACAAACAAACAAACAAAACAAAAAAACTACCAACAGGAAACAGCTTTATAGAATGCTTTATGTGGAACTTAAGGGTCTTCTTGTTTTAAATTTGAAAAAAATAACATTTAACAAAATTTAGTAAAAAACCAAAATCTTACATTTCATTTGGTAATAATGTTTGAACAGACCCAAATATAACATTAAAATTTAAAAAAAAGAAACACACTTGTTATACAGAATGTGTTGTACAAAGAAAAATAACATAAAAACTACGGCAAAAAATGTTACTTATAATGCTCTTAAAGGTCAATTTTAAAATAAAATTTGCTGAACTATTTTAAAGAAATTTATAAGGAGAAACATGAAACAACTAATCAACTCTTTGTCAATTTCTCTTTTTCCATTAGTAGTACAATAGAAAAAAAATTCACATTCTTTTCCCTGTTCACGATTCTATTCTGTTTTACAGTTCCAGGATCAGATGGCAAATAGCTGTCTAATGGAGAGCCGTTCATAATGGCAGATCCTACTGAATTTTTGTCCCATAATGTGATGTACTCCATCAGTGACATCAAATGCTTCATTATCAGAGGTTTAGATGGTATCGGCTGAATAACACTTCGGCAGTGACTTTCTCTTTGCTGTGACTACATTTCTAAAAGTAACTCTTCAGTTTTATACCAGGAAGTGATGTAGTAATAGTGAAGCCCAAGTTAGTTGTCTATGTTTTTATAGTTCTAATAAATACCTTTCTTTTCTATTAAAAGCTATTTTGCCTCAAAGAATAGTGAAATTGTACCATTGAGGTCTGCCTCTGGGAGAGACTACTCTGTAAACACAGTTCAACACTCTGTAAAAGGAATAGTAGATACGATTCATCACACTGACATTTCGTGTAAAAGGAGAGAAATAAACATGAGGGAGAATGTTTTTGTTTCTCCCATCCAATAACTTACAAAACCTGACTGTGATTAGGATGTCAGACCTGGTGAGATCATAGCCTGAGTGGGCAGTACACTGGGCCCAGCATCCGTGCCAGATTTTGTACATGAAAGTTAGATGCCAATTTTAATTTATGAAGGGGATTGAAGAGAAGTATGATCCTCTGAAACTGGAAAATATAATTCCAGATCTGTTTCCAAATTGCTACACTGATTTAGGAAAGTGATACATTATCTTTACAGCTCCATTTCTTCATTAGTAATAGAGGAATTAGCCTTAATGGGGAGAATTTGTGTTAGTCTGGTCTTTAAAAGTGTAATGCATTAAAGAAGTGCTATAAGTATTAATTCTTTATTCCCTCTTCCTGTCATTTTCATTACTTTTTACCTTGCTTCCTTTTTTTTAAGACTATTCTAATAAGCCTTGTAAGTCAACAATTAGTTTTTTTCTTCTAGCTACTTGAAACAACAGCTGGTCCAGTTGGATCTTCATCTTTCTATTAGAATACTTAATTTTTCATATTTTTCCCGTATTCCAGATAGAGAACCCAGTCCATCCCTTATTGATTCAGAACAAAGGAAATCCATAAACTATTCAATTCTACCTTGGTTATGAAATAGAGACGGTGTTGCATCCAGTATATTGATGCTAAGCTTTTCCAGTTTTACTTCCAGCTCAAAGGTTGTAACTTCTGTATTCAGAATTCCATATTTAACTTTCACATTGCTTTCAGTAGTACTTTTGCCTTTGTCCCAGACTGGGTGTTTTCTCAGTGTTTGGTTGGTTGGTTGGTTTGGGTTTTAATAGTGTACTATTAAGATATTTTATTCCACTGTTTTTAAATTTATCTTTCCTGAAACTTTCTCAACTACGTTAGCTCTTGTATTGTGTTTTTCTGTTACTGTAGCATCCCTTTTTTTAATTGCAGACCAGTATTGAGGCTAACTTTACCCTCAAGAGTGCATCTTATAACCTTGCTTCTGAAAGGAACTGCCACCTTTGGTTCTTTGTATGCATTGAGAAACAAGCTTGTTTTTTCTTCCTGGTCCGAAGACCACATTGGCAGAGACCTACCTGTTGTCAGTATTTGGTACGTATGTCAAGTTTATTTTGCCCCTTATGCCTTATTTTCTTGCTTAGCAGATGATCCTGTCTTGTATTTGCCCTTACAGTTACCTGTATGTTATACCTGTTTATCTTAGAGCTCTGGTCCTTTAGTTTTTTTTCATCACGGGTTTTCATCACTGGCTTTCTATATTAGGAATTCCTATAGAATATATCAATAACTACTTATATAAGGCACTGTATTGATTTCAATTATATCTATCATGTCACTTTTTTCTCCTTCCAGTGCAGAAAACATTGTATTGTCTCATCAGTCCATCTTGTAACAAAACTCTAGCTGCTCATGGAAGAGAGATGTCCCAAAGTAGCACAGTACTCATCAATTTTCAGAAAGTTTCACATCTGATTTAAGGCCTTCCCTTCCTTCAGACAATTTGAGGTTAAAATATCAGTTCATCTCTTAAGTGTTTTTCTTTATTTTTTGATAAATCTTATTGATTTATTGTCTTTTAAAAATATTTCTGGTCACTCATATATAGTAATTTGTATGCTGGAAGCCGTGAGTTCACTTTTTAAATGAAAAGTGAAGCTGCATTCATTTTTGTTTGTCCATTTTTGTTTTCCTTCTGTAGCAAGAATCTTATCCAAAGCTTCCATCTTTCAATGTTTTTATATTAGAGAATTACCATAGCGATTATGAAAAATGAATCCACTAATATACTCCAGTTTGCAAATTATATTTAATCAAATTATAATTTGATAGAAATGTGTCAGAAATTTCCAACGAACATTTATGGTTGAGAACTTTATCTTATTATGTTTATTATGTAACATTGTTGAAAACATGAACAATTTGTTCCAAAATACTTTGAATCAGTCCTATCTCAGCTGTGTGGTATCTGTATGTTCATAATAAATTGGAGCTACGTCTTTTCTGTGCATTATGAAAACTATGAGGGGGAGGTTTGGTGTAGTTATGTTAGATTGTATTCATCCTGTGGGATTGAACCGAGAAACAAAAATAAAGAGCATCCGCCATTTAACATGCCAAACTTACAGGGGCCACTGGAGCTGACAAACACTGAAGAAAGCATGTTTTGCAATTTATAAGGATTAGAATACTCATTTCCCCTGCATTTGTAACTCACACAAGACATGCAAACAAAGTAAGTTGCAGTCTTACTGAATATTTCTGAGGTTGCTAGTGTATACACTAAAGTAGCTAACCTAAAAATGGGGGGTATGTGGTGTGGATTTAGTGTTTAAGGTGAAATCAATGTCAGTTCTCCCTTTAGTTGTCGTGACTAGTGACATAGTCATATGTCACTAGTCCAACATATGACTGAATAAAAAGTATGTGTAGTGTAATTTTCTTCTCAAAACAGTCATAAGGCAATGAACAGTAACTTAAAGTCAGAAATGTGGCCCTGAATGGCTAAATGTTAACTGCAGAGACCAGATGTCTTGCTATGATAATGATGATTTCTTTTAAAGAAGATAGGATTATAGAATTCAAACATGGAATGCAATAAAAGTATTTCAAAACCTAAAAAATACTTTGAAAAATCAGTGCATGCTGTGACAAGTGTAAAAAGAAAAGGAAAAAAAAAAAAAAAAAAAAAAAAAAAGGGAAAAAGGGAAGAAAAGTTGCCCTGATAGTGGCTGAGCTGTCAGGAGCAAAAAAAAAAAAAAAAAAAAAAAAAGAGAAGGGAATAAGGGAATATATCTTGCAAGAAAATACCGTTCTTAATAAGTAGATCGCTACCCTTCATGTTTGCAGGTCTGTGACTATTATTTTGCAAACAAAACTAAGACAATACTAAACTGTTGACAAAATTAAGAATAAATGTGCCAAATTAATGAAACTGAATTTTTAAAATATTTCACTTTTTAATTAAAAATATCTATAACAAAAATCATTCAGTTCATTTAATATCACATTACTCTCAAGGGATGATTTAGTTTCTCTGAACTTAATGATTTTGCATTATCTCAGTGCAGGAAAAATATATCTAATGAAACTAGACCCCTTAAAATTTAATATGATGCATGTACAAAACTTCAAGTACATGGAGATTACAGCTTATGCTTTATGGTAATTATCAACAATACTGCTCGTATTGGCAGTTAGGTACCACGCTCAATTTATATGGTTGTCACAGGCCATCTGCATGCTATCAATTGGTGCAAAAGGCTTAACAGACTTTCATGTGGCTCTCGTCTTCCAAACCTCTGTAATAACAGGGAAAATCCTCGTTATTTTTCATTTAATTAATTGAACATAAAGTCATTACAATTTAATCCCCGTTAACATTTAAAGGATAAATTTTAGCTGCATTTTATTAGCTTCAAGTCTATCAGTTCACTTTCCTGCAATTACAAAAGCAGGATGGATAAAGATATCAAAATGTTTTATTTCTATTATCTGGCAAATAATGTGAAAATGAAAGGAAATGTTGAAGTGTTTTACACAAGCCCCAAGAACATTCTGTATAAAAGAGAAAAAAAAACAAGGAGAAAATGTTGCAGAACGGAAATAAAACTGAGGACCTGATTGCTTCTAAGAGCTGGTGCTCTTTAGTGTTTTTATAAATGATCTGGATGCAAGAATTTAAAGTACATTAAATGTTTGCCAATGATACTAAACTAGGAGTAACTGTGGACTCCCTCAAGTGCAGTGAGCCCTTATAGACTGATCTGGATAGCCTAGAGAGCTGCGCCGTCACTAGCCGCATGAAACTTAACAAGAGCAAGTACCAGATTCTACCGCTGGGACAGGGTAATCCTGGTTATATCTATAAACTGGGGGACAAGAGTCTGGAGAGTAGCTCTGCAGAAAGAGATCTGGGGCTTTGGGTTATGACAAGTTGAATATGAGTCAACAGTGTTCCTTGGCAGCCAAAAGGGCTAACCGTGTGCATCAAGCACAGTGTAGCTTGTTGTTCAAGGAAGGTAACTGTCCCACTCTATGCTTTGCTGGTGCGGCCCCACCTTGAATACTGTGTGCAGTTTTGGGCACCTCAGTGTAAGAAGGACATCAACTACTAAAGTGTGTCCAGAGGAGGGTGACCAAGATAGTGAAGGGCCTTGAAGGCAAGATATTAGGAGCGAGGAGTGACTGAGGTCACTTGGTTTGCTCAGCTTAGAGAAGAGAAAGCTAAGGAGTGACCACATCACAGTCTACAGCTTCCTCAAGGTGGGCAGCAGAGGGAGAGGTGCTGATTTCCTCTCTCTGGTGACCAGCAATAGGACATGAGGAAATGAAATGAAGCTGTGTCAGAGGAAGTTCAGACTGGACATAAGGAAAAGGATCTTCACTGAGAGGGCGGTTGGTCACTGAAACAAGCTCCCCAGGGAAGTGGTCACAACACCAAGCCTGTCAGAGTTCAAGAAGAGGTGCTGATTTCCTCTCTCTGGTGACCAGCAATAGGACATGAGGAAATGAAATGAAGCTGTGTCAGTGGAAGGTCAGACTGGACATAATGAAAAGGATCTTCACTGAGAGGGCGGTTGGTCACTGAAACAAGCTCCCCAGGGAAGTGGTCACAACACCAAGCCTGTCAGAGTTCAAGAAGCATCTGGATGATGCTCTTAGTCATATAGTTTATTTTTAGATAGTCCTTGAGGAGCAGGGTGTTGGACTCAATGATCCTTATGAGTCCCTTCCAACTTGAGATATTCTATGATTCTATGATGTTAGGTAGAACTTTAAGGAAGATGAACAAATACTGTATGCTTTAGGTATCTCATCAAATTATAGGATATATAGGTCCAGTTGCAGTTTGAGAAAGATTTCATCAAGAAAAGTACAAAATAAATGTTATGAACTTGCCACCTCATCACTAGGTAACCCTTGTTTGTTTGCTTGTTTTTTTCTTTAAATAACAGGAACACATTATTATTATTAAGTGTAGCAAGCAACCAGATCACAATCCTAACCAAGAGTAAAGGTGAAAAACATCTTGGCTAGAATTCCCAGGCAGAAGAATGAAGTGGTTTAGGATAATGATTTGTGGAACAAATCCAGTCAGCCGCTGAGTAACACCTGGAAGAACTGATCCAAGAAACAACCTTTATAAAATTATGTCAATTATGGCTGAGAGAATTTAACACTTTTTTTAGGGGAAATAATCTCACCTAACTTTCAAGATTCTGAATTCAGTTTTAGTAACTTTGAAAATCATGCCTTGGTTTTTTGGTACTTCATCTGCATTTTGAGTTAAGCGCTTACATTAGAAATTTGTGCTCAATATAGGAAGTACAAGTATGCTTGCTAAATAATGCATGCTGAGGAAAAAAAGCATTGCAGTTCACTTCCATGAAAAATTGTAATTTTCAAAGTAGCCATAATTAAACTTCACAGAACTGTAAAAGTTAATGTACTGTATACTGTGGATCAGCAAGAAAGATAAGTGTCCTCTGCAATGAGCTCCCTTACTTTTAGGACTAGCTCTGCAGAGGGTCTTCAGCTCCATGTACTGACAAAGACATTCCTCTTTGAATGCTTGTGAGGATTAAACTAACTTCAGTGCTTTAACATCGGCAAAATCTCACTCTGAACACTTTCTATGGTAATTACCTCTTTCCAGTTAAGGTAATATAGGTCCTTACCTTCTGACCACTGTGATTTTAAAAATCAGATTCAAATTAGATGCCTAGATTAAATGAGCTGATTCTCACTTCAGATGGTTTAATAAAATATACAGGCCTGATTTATTTGCCTGGCTTCACAAATACACACTCAAAACAAAGTGACCAAGTTCTGTGGTCATGTGTTGGGAACACCATAATGGCAGCTTGCAGCTCGCTGATTAATGTTTGCCTGTGTCCAACAAAGCAGGAAATCTTAGTTGTTTATAGACTCAGAGAGTAATTTTATCTAGTCCAAGCTTCTGGGCAATAGCCAAGTATAGCAACCCTAGTCTTTAAGTATGTACTAATTATATACCTTGGAATAATGGGAATTATAAAAATACTAAATATTATCTTAGGCTTCATAAATAGAAAAAAAATATGTCACAGAATGTGTAATGAGTATGCTGTTTAGAAAAGTGCAGCATAAATCATATGCTTTATAAAGCAAATCATAAGTTTTAATGCTTAGATTCTACAGAGAATGTGCTATAGAAATATTGGAGAGAGATGAAAATGCAGGATTTGAATAAAAGATCAAAACAATGGTGATGGGATGGATGTGTCATTTTATGTACTTAATGCAAAGTCTTTTATAGAATCAAGTGTCTTTTATAAAATGCAAAGGATTTTACTTGGTTAATTTTAATTATTTTCCCAACTAAGGTTTCTTTCAGAATTGTATGGGGGGCTATCATATTTTTTCTTAGAGGAGAGAACATATTTCTTTTTGTGGGGAGACCTAGAATTTTCCCAGCATTTCTCATAGCTCCATTCCCTTTAGAATTCTTCAGATTTCAGTTGCACCAGTTTTCAGAGCGTCCATATTAACTTTTTCTTCCTTGTTGATTCTCCTTCCCACTCCCTTCTCTGTTTTCGTTTGAGTCAAACTTGTCAACTTCCACTTGATTTTGCTTTTTTAGGCTGATAACCTGCTCTGTCTGCCACAATTAAAACTATGGGAACTTTTACTACAGAGTTGAAAATCCCTAGACACATTATCATTTTAAAAGCCCTCAGGGACTACATAATAAATATAGCAAGATTATATCAAATAAGAATGACTGGAAGAAACTTTTCTCCTGATTTTTTTTTTTTCTTAAATAGAGACTGTGTGTGTGTGCAAATACATAAGTATTTTTATATGTTGGTTATAAAGTACTGACGGCAGTATTTGGCCTTGCCCTAATGGCAGCTCTCTTTGTGCACCTCAGTTTTATGACTTACCTTTAACCTCGTGCCTGCAAGGCACCACCATTCCAGTGGTGGAACAAATTCCAACTAATTTAAATATCTAACACCTCATTTTAGAGGCATTCAGGGATGCATCAAATGATAACATGTAGCTCTGTCAGTGGCCTGATGAGTGATCTAAAGCAAATTGCTTTGCCGCTCTTTGACTACATCTCTTTATTTTTAAAACAGAATTCACGATTCCTCTGTCCTTCAAAATGTTCCTTGAGCTTTGTGGAGCAACTACGGTGCTGAACAACTTTTATTAATTTCAAAAGAAGAAAACATTTAAATGGCAAGAAATTTGAGGGATGCTGGACATGATTTCCACTACACTTTCTTTTTTCTTTTTTTTTTGCATTTCTTATTTTTAAAAGTGTAGAAACAGACATCTGATAAAGATGAGTTGTAGCATAGTCACGAAAGAAAGTGTGGTGTGTTTGTGTTCATTCATTTCATTACTAGTATTATGTTTATTTGACAAAGTTTAATTGATTTGTGGTATTCATGATCACAATTTAAAACAAAGATTCAAATTAGATTTAACTTAAAGTAAGTGGCTAAGAATAAGTTTTTCAGTAAAGTAAACAATATGGAACACAAGACTGAAAACCTGCAATCTACTAATGAAGCTAAGACTTACTACTGCATAACTTCATAAAGAAAATTTACATTTGTTTCTGAAGTAGAGAACAGAAATGGAGGTAGTGTCAGAGATGTATTTCTAGATGAATATAGCACTGACTTAATCTATGCTCTTTTCATATTAACAGTTACCTTTGCAGTAGCAATATTTTTAAACTAAAATATATAGTACCTTGAACAAAGAGAAGTGGTTAGACAGTAATTTCTATGTACTGCACAATGTATTTACTTATATACAGTGTGGAAACTGTATATTTGAGTAGAGTTTTTATTCAGCAGACAATATTATTTAAAATATGGCATATCTGGACTGCCAGTAAAATACTTGTTTTAAGTGTTTTTTAAATTTGCTGTGAAATTTATCAAATTTATCAAGCCATGCAAGGACTGGAGCAAGGAAAAGCAAAATAGTAAAATCACTCTCCGCTGTTGCTACTTAACAGCACTGTGCAGTTAAGTCAGGCCATGATTCTATGATTCTATGACCTTGGCTACATGTACTCAGCACTTAACTTACTATATGATTCTGGTATGTACTGGGAAAACAAAAGAAATGCAAATAAGGGAAGGCTTACTGATAAGCTCTGGACTACATGTGCCCTTTTGTAAAGGTTTAGGCGTGCATGGAAAAGAAACCAGCTTTATACCTTTTCAACACATTTGGGGCAGGAAGCCAGAATGGGATAGCAACCTAGGTAATGGCCACTAGATAACTTTAGATATTGAAAATCAAAGAGATTGGCCTGATTGAGATGATTGGTGGTTCAGTCTCACCATTCCAATTAGAAAGAACTATGTATGAGAACAATACCCCTTAGAGGAACATACGCATGGACGCCCAACACCAAACAGAAGTCTGAGCCCAAGGTGGAACCACTATGTCTATCACACAGGCTGCCAGATAAGGCTTGGGCAGGATCACAATGCTGTTAGGGCCAGCAGCTCCCTGTGGACTGGGAGCCAGGAGTGGTGGCAGCCAGACCTTGTTCCACCATTCCAGTCAGGAGGAGGTCAGCCAGGGCAGCCCCAGCCCCAGGAATTGGGCACCTCCCCAGGATCAGGGACAGGCAAAGGCTGGGCTAGAATGTAGGACCCGTGGATGAGCAGGGAAGGGCTGTAGGGAGCTGGAGACTGACCTGATGCAACATCACTGGAGCAGGGGCTTGTGGTTCTGAGAGGCTGAAATGGGATCCTAGGGCATTGGCAGGGAAGGGAGAGGCCCCAGGAGAGGGGATCAATAGGTAAGGCTGGTAGTGCCCTCAGAGCCTTGAAAGACAGCTCACTCAGCTAGCATGAGTGTTGTGTTTCCCCAAGATCATGGTGCTGTTCACAACTGGACCAGGTGCCCTTATTGGTGTGAAAGTGCTCTTTACAGAGCATGTGTGGATGTTTGGTAGAAGTGAAATCACTATCCACTCACTGTTATACCTGTCCTGCTTAGTCATTACATCTTGGCTGTTATGTAACAACATAACATTCTGTGCCTGGCAAGATTATGGAACAGATCCTCCTGGAATCTCTGCTGAGGTACAGGGAAAATAAGGAGGTGATTGGAGACAGCCAACATGGCTTCACCAAGGGCAAATTGTGCCTGACAAATTTGGTGGCCTTTTATGATACTACCACATGCTTGGTGGACAAGGGCAGAGCAACAGATGTTGTCTACCTGGACTTATGCAAAGTGTTTGACACTGTCCTGCACAACATCCTGGTCTCAAAATTAGAAACTAATCGGTTTGATGGATGGATTACTCGGTGGATAAGGAGCTGGCTGGCTGGCCGCACCCGAAGGGTTGTGCTCAATGGCTCAATGTCCGATTGGTGGCCAGGGACGAGTGGTGTTCCTCAGGGGTCCGTACCAGAGGGTCCTGGTACTCAAGCCATCCAGAGGGACCTGGACAGGCTTGAGAGGTGGGCTTGTGCAAATCGCGTGAAGTTTAACCAAGCCAAGTGCAGGGTCCTGCACCTGGGACATGGCAACCCCAGGCACAAATACAGGTTGGGCAGAGAATGGCTAGAAAGCAGCCCTGAGGAGAAGGACTGGGGGTGTTGACATGAGCCAGCAATGTGCACTGGCAGCCCAGAAAGCCAACCTCATCCTGGGCTGCATCAAGAGAAGCGTGGCCAGCAGGGCACGGGAGGTGATTTGCCCCTCTACTCTGTGCTTGTGAGACCCCACCTGGAGTACTGTGTCCAGCTTTGGAGTCCTCAACACAAGAAGGACATGGATCTGCTGGAACAGGTCCAGCGGAGGGCCACAAAGATGATCAGAGGGATGGAGCACTTCTCCTATGAGGACAGGCTGAGAGAGCTGAGAAGCTGTTCAGCCTGGAGAAGAGAAGGCTCCGGGGAGACCTTATAGCGGCCTTTCAATATCTGAAGGGAGCCTATAGGAGAGTCGGAGAGGGACTCTTTGTCAGGAAGTGTAGTGATAGGACAAGGGGTAATGGTTTTAAACTAGAAAAGGGGAAATTTTGATTAGATACTAGGAAGAAATTCTTTACAGTGAGGGTGGTGAGGCACTGGAACAGGTTGCCCAGGAAGGTCATGGATGCCCCATCCCTGGAGGTGTTCAAGGCCAGGCTGTATAGGGCTTTGGGCAACCTGGTCTAGTGGGAGGTGTCTCTGCCCACAGCAGGAGGGTTGGAACTAGATGATCTTTAAGGTCCCTTCCAACCCAAACCATTCTATGATTCTATGATTCTATGATAACTGTGTGGTACAATTCTGTTCTTCCAATTACCTCTTCGAAAATTCCCTCCAGGAAAGTCTCATCCTAAGGCTGATACTTGATCCTGTCAGAAGAAGGACCACAGTTTCCACACTAACATAACAGGAACTTTATAGGTGGACTATAGTGTCAACTCTAGCCTATAGGCTTCTATCCTGTGATATCTATAAAACTATTTTGTTGGCTGGGAAACTGATAGATGTGCATATTACTTCCCTACTGAACTCAAGCCAAACACAGAAGGTTCATAAGCTTCTTAAGTTAGGGATCTAAGAATAAGTGAATCACTGTTGCCTTTTGCTAAAGTCAGTGGAGAATAAGAGTCATATCACTAGGAGATTTTTTTTTTTTTTTTTTTTTTTTTTTTTGCTACTTCAATCAGCTTCTAGAAATTACTACTACTGCTCTGTCAGAGGAGCTAGAGTACCCTGCAGAGCCTCCCAATGCCACCCCAGAAAGGTCCAGGTCTGTCGTAAATCTAATGCCTTATCTATCAGCCCTGGCAGACATCTGAGATACATTAGAAAGTCTCAAATAGGTTTAGACATCTATGTTCACATAACTGAATAGCTCCCAGTGGTGTCTGGAAAGCTACTTAGTTGACCAAATGTTGCTGTCTATTTTAGGATGAGCTGAACAGATCTCTGTTCCTGGATTTAGTTGCACACAGTTAGATGCTTACTGCCATTTTTAGATGTCCTAGCATATCTATGTGGAACTGGCACATACGACATAAGATATGACTTGAGCTCTTCTGGAGTGACAGCTGGAGGTCAGATTAGATACTTTAAGGCATTTCAAATGGCACTAGATGCCTACATTTAGACAACCAAATCAATCAGCTAGTTACCACTGCATAAAAAATTTATCCCTGTATTTGATACTTTTGGATCACTATTTTCCTAAGCAAAGGAGTGTTCTTGGGTGTCTGGTCTTGGCAAGAGGTCAAGTAAAAGAAAGAAATATATTCTGTGAAAGGAAAATTACCCACTGGTAGGGTAGATGGAGAAAGAAACTGCACAATAATTTGTGCTGGAAATCACAGGGCTCTTTAAAACAAAGAGATAAAATATACCAACAAATAAAAACCTAAATGAGTAAGAATGACTAGTAAAAATAAGCATCCAATAGAAGGAGGTGATTAGTTAAAAATGTAGTTTATTCTCCAGCACTTGATACCTTTACAGAAAAAAAACATTTTTCCTTCTGAAAGACAGATTTGTATCTAATCAGATTTAGCTGAAGTAAAAATGGAAGTACTGTAAAGAGTTCCATGACCTTTACATTGACAAAGCCAGATTATGTGATCGTGATTCCTTCTGCTCATAAAAGCTCTCTGTTTATCTGCTGGACAGAAAGTTATACTGTAGAAGCTTGTATATTTTGTAGAAATTCTAATCACTATAACGTTGTATTTTTCCCCCGGGAAAGAATAGTCTCTTCCCTGGGGGAAATTTTTCAATGGGATGTGTTTAATTTCACTACCTGCTGAAGATGTTTTTGGTTTTGGTTTTGTTTTTTTCAGAGAATGGGATCAGTTTGGATCTTACTGTGAAGTTACTTCTCCTTAAAGGGCCAATAGTACTTTAATTTTAAAATTTCTAAAGCTTATGTAGGTTCTCTATTCAACAGGTTTAAATTGGCATAACTGTTCATGCAGATTGGTGTATAGCAAATGATCAAAAAAAAATTGCTCTTTTTTATTTAAGAGATTTAATCCCTGAAATGTTTATAATTTCTTTTTAAATACATTTTTTGCAGCTTATTATGAGAATCTAATTAAGTGACACAGATTTCTGAGTGACATAAAACTTGCCTTGGATGAAAACATAATAGGGCACACTCTGAGTTCATAGAAGACCTATATTACTATCTATCCTGATTCATCCATTTTGAATTTTAAGCATTTCAAAATATGTCTTTCTTTCCAACTGCTATTTGTGCAAGGAAAAAAAAAAAGAAAAAAAATACCTTCTTTAACCCTAGCAGAAGGGCTGTCAGCTGTTTATGCAGCCATTTACAATGCTGGTAGAAATGCTGAAGGAAGTGTCTGTGAGGCTGAAGGAAGCTGAACTGAAAATTAAATAGCTAGTTGATCAATCTAAAAGCAGCATTTAGTTGAGGTTCTACCTTTAATATAGATTGGTAAATTTAACATACAACCTTAATTTAAGAGTGCCAACAGAGACAAGAATTGCCTTTCATTCACTAATAGGTCAAAATCAAAATATTCCACAATATTTTCCGAGCACCTCAAGTGAGTGAGTCAGTTTTGAGAAGGCAAAGAGTAGTGTTTATTACTCAGATGAATTTCCTGAACAGAGGTTATCAGACTGAGTCCAAGTATTTTCATTATCACCCAGCATTATACCACAGTCACACGTTAAAGCATGGCATGGTGCTAGGCTGTTGTACGTTGAAACACACTATATAGCCAAGGCTAGCTGTGAATTTGGAATGATGTTGCACGGCAATACTAAGTTTCAGGTCTATTGAGCAGTTGTGCTCACAGCATTCCTGTACAGTTGTGAGATGTGGATCACCTCCTGTTATCATGTCAGCAGTGTTGATCATTTCTATCTAGTGTTTTTCTTCTGCTTGGAGGATTCAGTATTATAATCTGATTCAGCTACTAAACACCATAAATTCTGTTAATGTTTATCACTTTCTGCTGGGCTTTGTCAAGTTTATCTATGTCTTTTTGTGCTGTGTGACTAAATCCGGCATTTTTGTTGATGCAGCCCAGTAAACTGTTAGAATTCATTGCTCCCAGGGCATGAATAACACCTAAAGGACTTCTAAACCTTTTACAGTAGAGTTTCTATCCAAGACAATCACCAACCTGGACCAATATGGGCCTGGCAAGTGCAGCTGCAGGACTTTGCATTTGCTTACCATGTAGTTTCTGCTGTCTCATTCCACTGAACTGTTTAGGTGGCTCTGGACGGCAACTGTGCCCTCATGCATATTGACTGCACTCACACATACAAACACATAAACGCACAGAGCTTAGAGTCATCCACAAACTTGGTCTCCTCCCTCTCCAGGTCATTGGAAAAGGTATTAAACAGAATAGGACCCAAGACAGACCTCTGAGGATCTCTACTTATAAATAGACTCTAAGTAGAATACAAAACACTTAACCATTGTTTTATCAAAGATCTGAATCACCTTTTGTTCTTTACATAGACTGTGGAAAGATCCTGGAGGTAGCAAGGTTCAGAAAGCAGCAGCTGCAATTAAACAATGAATTTTGTATAAGATTAATTCTGGAAACTGCAAACTTTTTATTTTTTTTTTTTTTAATACTCTTTGGCAGGATAAGTATGCAGGATGCATATTCTTTTTGTTACTGTTTCCATATATTTCTTCATGTACAAAGAAGATAAAATAATTCCAAAATCAATCAGAAGTTGGCTGTCTCTTTTTCTTGTGGATTCAGTATCCTCAATTCACTGTTGATAGGAAAGCAGTGTTCAGTAATGGAGCTATCAAAAATTCTTTCATATTTTACATTTATTTGCATATGCTGCCAAAATGATTACATTTATGGCAAACTGCCTTTGCCAAAAAGCTGAACGCATACGTAATCACTTCTACACTTCCCACACTGACAGCTGAGGTACCAGCTTGTTACAAGTTTTTAGTGACCATCTTTATATTAATTGATTTCTTTAGATGTTTTATATCATACTTAGTTACCTTTGCAGAATAACATACTGAACTATCTGAGGTAAGTTTTCTCATAAATAACTAATTAGTAAATAATAGTCAAATGTAGGAGCTAGTGGCCAGTTTTGGTGGTGGATATGGAAGGAACATAAGAATCCCTTTGAAAACTTGTTGACAAACATTGCTTATAAATATTATTATTAATTATTACTATTAAAATTATTTACAAACTTAAGGATGGTAGCACCTGCAATGAATTGCAGAAGGACCTCTTTACACAGTGCAATTTACCAGCAAAGAAATAAGGGAAGAAATAAAAATAAAAATAAAAAAAAACCAAAACAAACAAACTAGTGAATCAACATAAATGTGTGATGCACCCACACAAAGGAAACTACAATTAGCTTTGGGGTCTGGGATCTCAATTTCAAAAAAAAAACCAGGACTAAAGGAGGTAAAGATATGAGTGATAAATTTGCTGTTGGAAGAAATTAAACAGATTCCACGCTAGGAATAATTAAGGAGATTACTTTTCAACCAGAGAAGACATGAGAGATTTACTTTAAAGTCCAAGAAGGTATAAGTGGCATTAAAAAAGAAAGAATGGAGAATGAAAATTTAGTTTCTCCTAAGAGAAAAAATAAGACACAAATAAGAAATCTTAGGTTCAAAGAAGACAGAACAGTATTTTTGACAAAACAACACATTTAAGTATAAAGCAAAGTAAAGCTATAGAACTCATTGATAAAAATGTCTTGGAAACCAAAACCTTATATGGATTCAAAAAGCAAGTACAAAACACATGGTGTTGGGGGGCAAAGCATTAATCACCATTAAGAACAAAAATGTCATCTTTGTCTTGGGATGTTTTTGAGTTGCTGGAGGAAAACCAAGGACATACATAACTAGTTTCTTATACTTTTTTCCAAAGGCAGCATCTGGCTATTGAATAAGAGGGGATACCGGATAAAATGCATGTCTGATACCACTATTCTCATGATACAGTTTCTTGACAATCCATCATACTTTTATACTATTCCTCTTCTTCTGCTTTACTGAATTGCATGGATTAATTTACATTCACTGGCAAAATTCTGTTATGCCTTCCTATTGCTGTGCTTACACCAATCAGGGAACCTGATAAACTGCAAAAATGCTAGCTCCTAGTTTCACTTGTATAGCAAATCTTTATATTTCCTTGTGACCTTTGTACTTTTGTGTAACAGAAAGATCTTTCATAGTTTCATTAATTTCCTTAGGATACATCTAGCTAGGTTCTGTAACAATTAGGACTGCTCAGTGTTGAGAGAAATATGCTATTAAGGGATTTAAGATGTGCTGGGATTAAAAATAATGCCACAGACGGAAATGTTTTGTGCTGGATTTGGGGGGTTGGTTGGTTGCTAATGTTTGGTTTTGAGGGGTTTTTCCGTTGAAGGAAAAATAAAATGTGCATTTCTAATTCTGTTAGATTTTTAGACTGTCTGTCCTTTCTAGGTGTACATATTCTGCTAAGGTGTTTGGAACTATTACAAAAATTAATCTTTGGTCTTAAAATCTGTTGACTAATGACATTGAGCATTAACCTTTTAGTAAGGCAAGGACAGCTTGTATTGAATAATTAAATTATTTCTATTAAGATGTTACATCGAAATGAGAATCTGCTGTAAACTGCAGTCTGTGTCATCCTGTTCTGCTTTTGAAGACCAGAACTCCACATTCCAAAGGAAAACATGATGGCTTTTCTCTGCAGATATTTGCCATAGTCTTGCAAAGGGACAGATGTTTTCTGTGACCTTGATGATACTGATGAGACCTGTTTTTTTTCAGTTGGTTTGCAAAAGTTTAATCAGAATGTAGGAAAGAAATGTATGATGAATATAAAAGAAATATGTGATGATATATGATATTGTAATGGTGTGAGTCACAGCAGTGCTAGTGAGAGACCTCTTTTTTATTTCCTTCCTGTCACTGTATGCTATGGGTCAGGGCTACCAAAAGCCCCTCTAACATTGGGTGTTTCAATATAGTTTGGATACTGGTGCATATGCAGACTCATCCTGTACTTCAGCTGCATTATTCTTAGATTTGCTGACTGCTTACAAGGAAGTCAATCAGTTAAAAAATTCTAAAGAAAGCTGTTCGAATTCTTCATATATATGCCATGAATGTGGGATGTAATTACTGACAGGTGAGGGGGAAGGGCCAACAGTGGAAGCTAAAAGGAACATTAACTTCCTCTGTCCCCGTTAACGTTGTGTGATATGTATTCTCTGTCATATGACAGGCAATCTACGATGCTTATCCACAGTGTTCACACCTCCTTCCTAATCAGTACCGCACCTGAACTGACCCCGCAGTGAACATGCCTCTGAAATAAAAATCTGTAATATTCAGTGCAGGTTATAATATACAACATTTGGTACACTAAAAATTCCAATATTTTGTGATTTTATCATTCTGCATAATAAAGAAAGAGGACTGGGAGTTTAATATAACATTGAATTAAAAATATCAAGTGTTGTCTTTAGATATTTATTGTATACAAGTACATGTACATTTGAGAACCCATTAAAATTGTATTTTTCATTGTGTAAGTGTTTTACTGAATTTATCTCAAAATGAAGGTTTTATTCTGGTCAAAATTAAATTATTATATTGAAATTAGGATAGTAAAATAAACAAAATACTTTTTCATTTAAAAAAAAAAAGGAAACATTAGCATGATGTTCCTATGTAATATTTTGAATTTAACAAAACTCTGCTTGCTAATAGGAAACTGTTTCATGCATATTTTATGAAAAAGCACTACTTCTTTCCGCATGGCCAGTAATCAAACTCAACCCACATTTTAGCACCTCCATTTATTATTGGCCTGACCAAGAGGATATAGTCCAAGCAGTCAAGCAGGAGTAAATTTTCAGCAATGTATTAATATGCTCTAGCTCCATCTAGCTTTAATTTTGGGATAACTCATATCAGCCAAAAGTTCTTTGTAAATGGGGTGGGAATTTTTTTGCTTGCCCTGGTCATAGAACAGTTTTATAAGTAATTATTGTGATGACAATTAAACTTGAGAAGAAAGGTACAACGTTCCCATGGTCCTGTAAAAGTTTGAGGTCACAGTCTCTAAACTGCTTTTCAGTAGCAGATGTAGATTCTTTTGCATCTTATATTACTATTATTTCTTATCTAACTATTATATTTTAGATTTCTCATAAACATTCTGATAGTGATAGAAAGGTTCTAGTGCTATTGTGCTAAAACTCAGCTATTAATAACTAAAAGTTGTTTTATTCTTTCATGTATTTTATAAACCCAAGGACAAAAGTCTGTATCTTTACTTCTGTAATTAGTATAATTGACTTCAATAGGTCTAGTCATGGGAGCATGCTAATAGTTATCAAGAACACAGATTTTCTAAAATGAAAATACTATGGCATCCCAAAATGGCCAAGAAAGGCAAGGAAGCAACCCAATTGAATTCACACAGGATTAAGATATTTCATACTCCGCATTGTTCCAAGTAATCCAGCCTCCTCCTGTAAAATGGAGCACCTCCATTTTGTTTTCCTTCTCCTTTTCTTAATTATTTAGGAGTACCATAATATTCTAACTTGACAAACCCTAGTTTGTCAGCAATCAAATATGAGAATTTACATAATACTGTAGATAGCTGTGATTCAAGTAGTGAAGATTCTTCCACCTCTATGTTTATTTTTTCTGGTTTAATCATCTTCAGTATTGTTAATAGTAATCTATTTCCCAGAAAAAAATTTTGCTCTCTTATTCCTCTAGGAAATAAAGAAGTGGAGGGACATGCAAATATTTTATCATCTGCCACACTTAATGTAATAGAATCTACAGAGCCTTTGGTTATAAGAATCCAAACCACCGAGACCAGCTTTCCCTTTCATGACTTTTACTTTTTCACTGTATTTGGAGATTCTGAATTGACCTTTTACTTTTGGTTGAATGTAGTTTTACATAGTGGAAAGCTAGAAGTGAATTTAACTGGAATTCAAAACATGTCAAAGTATGCTGATGAAGGATGCTTGGCAAGTTGTTTTTCTTATATTTCAAAAAGCTCTGAAAATGAAACAAAACCACTAAAATAAGTGTAAAGTTATTTTCTGAATCCTTCCACTAACTTGATAGTGGGAGCACTGAACATGTTAATGTGTTTACAATTACGACTCTGATGGAAAGATGGAAGTTTAACTTGGATATGTTGTCATTCTTCTGGAATTTCAAAGAAACTAAAAGTCAGTGATAACACTAACATATCCCACAGGGCTCAGTTAGAAATGTCTTTTCAGTTTCTGCTCTGAAACTGACATGTCTCTATATTTATCTCAATTTTATTTAACATATTTATTTATAGTATAAAATATAAATTTACCAATTTACCTGTAGGTTTTACTCAGAAATAAGCTAAAAATATAGCATTGTAAATCTCTTCCTTTATGCCATAAAAATATAAATATAGTTTATATCAAAACTATAAATTAAATAACAAGTCTAGGGGTATGTGATACTTTTCTTAAGGCTCTGAATTACAGAGTCATTTTAATAAAACACCTTTCCAAGACAATCATAATAAGACTCGGTATAATAGCAATAAAATGGTCTCTGAGCAAGAAAAGAAACAACTACACATACACACACACACACATATATATAAGTATATTTGTATATATGTATTTATAATTTTTTTCCAATGTCACAACTGATCCTGTGACTCCAGGGTTTTCCCCTGAACTTCTGAAAATGAACAGGTGGCAACACAGTAATTTCTGCATGCATAAGCACTGCTTCATGATAGAATTCAAAATGTGTTGTAAAAGATTTAAGTTAGCTTATTCTAAAAAAAAAAAGAAACAACAAACTGTGATCTGACGTATTCCTGCACATTTTCTGCAGTCAAATAAGTGATCAAATTTGCAGTAGTATGCAGAGATCTTTTTTGTTTATGTAATCCAAATTCCAACTCTATAGTTTTATTTTTAAAAGGAAAAAATATAACATCTAAGTTATATATTTTTAACAAATAATAACTATGATAGGTAATAGATTTCTAATACAGTTCAAACTAGTTCAGTCAGAATATACATCAAAGTAATTCACATCAGAAGGTGGCTCAGTATTGCTGAGCTATTTCTCCAAAGAAAGAAAACTCAAACCGAAACTCTAATTCAAATTAATCTGAAGAATTTTATTATGAACTAATTTAACTCCTGTGTAACATAATGAACTGTTTTCTTTTTGTACCTTTGTATTCCAAATGTGTACCTCACTATGATCTAGGAAAAAAGATATGTTTGTAACTACTTTTTTCCCCTCTACTGATGCTTTTACATTTTTTTAATTGATGTTTCTTTTTTATAGTTTTGCCTGTACAATCACTTCTTTCACATAAGTGGACTACTACACTTCTGCCTCCTGAACACCAGCTGTGCTTCACTGGTAGTTATTGTTGTAAGTCCAAAGCAGAACAACTCAAAAACCATTCAGCTGACAAAACTCTGCTGTGCTGAAGCAGTAGGCCACCATTTGCATTTCTCTCTTGAACTCATTTTTAACTAATATATTGTATAACTGAACAATTCTACCCTATACTTGGGGAGCTTATTCTCTTTTCCTTCATCATTTCCAAACAGCTCATTTTTTTACTCGCTATTATCTCCACAAGACTGCAAATTCTACAGAGCTGCAGGTGACTTTTAACAGAAGTGAGGAATGGATACAATGGATAATTTAAAGCAAGATAGACCTCAGAAGAAAGGAAAAGATGCCTGCAGAGTGAATGTATCCAAATTCTAATGATGCTTTCTCTATTGGAGTTTCTGCCCTGCTCTGTTTTGAAAGATGTAGTTATTCTCCTGTACCTAATTTAATTTACCATTTCTGAACTCACTGCCAGATTTCCAGATCACCAAAATTATCATCTTAACATCTGCCTTTTTCTTCCTTTTTATCATCGCAGATAGGATTAAAGTTTTTCTCTGCTACAGATATTTGTTTTTTCTCTGCCTCTAACAGCTTGGTAAGCAGCTTCACACCATCCTGTTTCACATTTGCATTTGATGCCAAGTCCCTTTCTACTGATTATCTCAGCTGGAATGCCAGAGGGCTGGGGAGGAGGGGAAGGGTTTAGCAGTTATGTCCTGCAAAAGAAATCATCTATTTTTCAAAAGCAGTATGTGGTGTTCAGTTCTCAGAATTGCATACAGAACTGTGCTTTTTCTCTTACCTCTGACCTTGAAAATACCAAAGGAAATGGAAAGCTGAGAAGTTAGTATATATGAAAGGCTACCACTCAAGTATAGAGATTTAAATGTAACTGTGATTTGAGGACAGGCTTATTTTGGATCCAGGGTTTGTTTTTTTTTTTTTTTTTATTTTAAAATGTAAACTCTCTTCAACCAGTCATGATCCTTGAGCTGGCTCAAGTCTGAAAATCACAAAAATGTAAATACTGATACTCTACAAAATGTCATGAATAATGCTTGTGTGGTGGACTTTTACCACCATAAACTTTCATCTAATGCAAAATATCAGCCCCTAAAAAGAGAACCATTAGAAATTCTTACAGCTAATATAAACTGAGGGGTTAAGGAAGGTTTTATACCTTTCATTATTTTTCAGATATAGCTAGAGAGAAGCCCTTTTTTGGGTTATGCTAAATGATTTCCAAATAAAGACAGTTTAACCTCCAATATTGGTGTGAAGGTGGAGGGTTGTAACACTACATACTCCAGGAAACAGGGCTGTGATAATTTTGACACTGATCAGTCAGGTGCATGGTGGTTGCCTTGTTCTGTTCCACAATACAGAGTTATCCATATACATTTTATCCAGGAAGACCATGTATACCATTAACTGTCCATCCACTGTCTTCTGAAAGTAAATACTTCTGGCAATGGTACGGAAAGCTGGGAAATAAAGGAGTAGCTGAGGTCCTAACATCTTTTTACTACTGGTACAGTGTACATGAAACAGGTTTTAGAGACACCATTTGGGTGAGGATTGATTTTGAAATCAGCCGCAAGGCAGGAAACTTAAAATAATGAACTCATCTCTTCAAGCAAAGAGACAAAAGATAAAAGCTCTGAACGCTGAAGGAAAAAACATCCCCCTTGAATTCCTTCTTCCACGGAAGTCCAGACTGATGGATTTTTTTCCTTCTTCCCTGACAATGTGGACAGGTTTCTGTATGAGCAAGAAGGGAAGGAAGCATTTAGAAGGGAGCAGAGATTAAAGTGCACCTAGGTCATAATGTGCATAAAACATGGCTAGGGAAGAATCTAACTGTTGGAGTCAAGAAATGTTTCTGGATGCTGGTATTGACTTGCATTGTTAGGGAGGCATAAATGCTAATTTCAGAACTGACTGGCTGAAAAAAAAATATAGTAGAAGAACTGTGGTAACATTTCGAGGAAGATTTATGCTCTAGAGCAGATGTATGGTTGAAATTAATAGATATTTAAATATTTAAAGATTTAAAAGCAGGATAACCACATTGGGTAAAGAAACACGTTTCACTGGTGCCTCTGTGGATTTCTATGTGCAGCCCCAGTCTTATAGATATTGAACTGCTTGTTTTACATGAGGCGAACAGGACCACAGAAAAGTGTAGGTAATCAACCAGCTGTGTAGATATGTAGAGGCACTGAAGCATCACCCATAAACTCTATCTTGTATCATTATCTCTTCTATCTGCTTTCTTGGAGTAAAAAAAAAAAAAAAAGAATCAACACTGTGCTGTAAATTCACAACTCGGGATTAATTACAATTTAAGGGAAGGTTTTCCTCACTAAAATGGGAAGCTGCTAATTTCAAGCCAATGGAGGTGTTTTGACTTTCAGAGAGCAATTTAGTTGCCTGGTCATACATGTCTAGTTCAATTTACTGTATCTTAGGAGTCTGAGTAATTTACTTTGTACAGAACCAGAAGATTTGTGTTTATGTAATGTAGCAGTTGGAGAGCAGTCAGGACACTCGTGGGTGCCTAAAATATCTATGGATACCAGTGTTTGGCCACCTGCATCCCACTCTCAGGTTCAGAGATAGTCAAAGGACTGTTGGATTAAAAGTCATCGACTAAAACATATTTGGGAAGTCTATAATGAGTAATAAATTGTTTCAATAGTAGTTTTCAAAAAGATAAGAAATAGACAACAGCATGGAAAAAAGGCTGGGAATTTTTTGAATCCTCATGGCTATGCAGGCTGTACAAATATATATATATTTTAGCCATGCATTAATGCACCTTATCCAACAATAAGAAACAAAAATAGCATCATAGAGGTGGAAAGAAATTAACTCCCAGGCTGCATCTATATCTCAGACTACAAGTTCACCATCAATTGTTTATATAAGACAATGTTATTTTCAATGCAATTGCATTTGATTATACTGGTAGTTAGCTACACACATATTCCCGTGACTTGCATGGGACTTGTCCACTCAGTGGGATTAGCTTGCTCATTTAATTCATGATCCTACATTTTGCATTGCGTAACCTTCTGGAACAGAGAACTTGAAGGTTTTTTGAAAAGGGTGAGGATCGAGGCTTTGGAAAGTCAGGTTAAACCTCTTGAAAGAAAATATCTGCCTCAACAATATAAGAAAGCCAACATTTCTGAGAGTTTAAAGCATAAAATGTATGATGTATGACTGTTAAGTGCCAATGAATAGTATCTGAATGAGCATTAAAATTCTACTCCTGTGACTATCAGATCAAGGCATTGGTGTCCACAGCCTTTTTACTCTAATTAATCATCAAACCATTCTTATTAGGAGTCATTCTGTCATTCTTTTTATTTTTCAAAGGAGCTTTATGCAAATATGTTTTCTACCAAACAACAATCTTCTCAAGTATTTTAAAGTAGTGTTGGATTTACATCACTGGACAAATTGGAATACTCAAGCTTTGTTACAAACTGGAAATAAAATAAATCTTTATTCTTATCAGGTAGCTGTACTGTTCTATATTAGTGCTCCAGACTCTGTAGCTAATCACAAGGAGAAAAAACTGAATTTGAGACATAATATTCTACTTTACACAAAATACATAAATTATTCAAGTGATCAAAACTGAGATCTTTAATTCCCAATTAAAAATACAAAACAAACAAAAAGAAAAACTTTTGAAGAAAAAGTTGGAATTTAAGAAAAGCTTATAGTTCATGAAAGCATAACAGTGTAGCCAAAAATGACAGCAAGAGGAAACTCCTTGAATTCCATTTACTCTATCACCAGTCTTAAGCATAACTCACGCAAAACCTGTTCATTCATTCTGACAATGTTTGGGCATCTACTTATGCCAACATTATTACTGAAATTAAATTGAGAAGCATGGCTTGTATCAGAATGCAATGTTTAAAACTGGGAAACTACTATTAAAAGTATTTACCTGAATTAATTTGAAAGTAAAATAAATCCTATGTAAAGGTTTTATTCTTACTATTTATCTCCAAGAACATTTGAATGAACTAATCTGTAATTACAATATACACTACAAAAAGAATCGAGTCATAATTATGTGTGCAAATGTGTTCTTTCGTAGATATTCATAATGAAAAATCACACTAGCAATTATAAAAACTCTGGGCAGTTTTAGGACCCAGCAAACATTAAAAAAATATAACACTACCTAACAACATTAAGCATTTGCATATTACATTAAAAAAATCCCATTATTTCTACAACTGATGACTAGTAAACTTAACAAAGATATGACAAAGTATGTAATAATAGCAGGTTCAAAAGTATAAAGGTGTTCTCGGGTCTTAATTTCCTCTTTTAATCAGCTTTAGCTAGATAAATCCTAATTCCAGTGGTACAACCATAAAACATCTAATAAAACAAAATAGGCTAGGTTTTTTTTTTTTTCTCAAAATGCACGTATTTTCTCCCACCTCCAGCAGAACAGTGGACATCAAGTTATATTTCTGACTAGTCCATTTGTACTTATTTCAAGTATTTTTTGTTCTTGAATCTACATCTCTTGTGCTGTTCAAATTCCCCTTTTGTTTCACTAATTATTCAAGGACTTTTTATATCTCAATGAAAAATCTCTACAGATCTTCCATTTATACAAGGAGCTCAATGTGTGTAAATGTACATATATATAATGAAACTACTTTTTATATGGTCTATATTGTTGTATAAAGCTTCACGGAAAGAGTGCTTGTTAAAAAAGCAAAAAAAATAAAGGAATACCTTACATAGGGTAATGCTGTCATTGGGAGTCAAACATCTTGAACAGGACAACTGGTTGCTGCCTGGAATGGTAACCAGAGTCTCTGTTGCATGATTCAGGTGACAGACCCCCAACTTTTGCCAAATTCTTATAATCAAGCTAGTACATGATCCTGCATGCCCACTTCAGGGTACACATGACCAATTTCTATTATATTATGCTATGTTCAAAACACCTACTCTCCTATCTACTTACAAAAACCAGTCCCACATGACCACTCCTGCATCTGTGGAAACAATTTTTACTGGCTATTTAAAATTATCTGCCTGTAGTTCAATACATTCTGCATCAGGAACTTACTTGAGGAGTTCTTGGGATGACTGGATTCTCCACCCAGCATGTTAGTTAACATATATAAGGGTAGAAACGGTGTCACCACTTTGTCTAAGCACAGAAGGAGCTGCCTGGGGGAGTCTCCAGTACTGTCTGAAATTCCCACCTGGAGAGTTCCTATAACGTTTTCCAGGTGCTTTTTTGTGAAGCTGGTAGGGATAGTGGTAGGAGACTACCTGCATTGCTGCTTGGGACCACCTAAAGAATTGGGCTAAATGCACTGGGCTTGCACACAGACACACAGGTACACAGTTATAAAGTTAATTTCAAACATTAATTGATGTTGTCAATGATTTGTCAATGTTAATTGACAAACGTTAATTTCATCTTCATAAAATTGTTATAACTTAAATTTCGTAAACCTTGGCATAACACATTCTGTGTAATTTGAGATGTATGAAGAAACATTCTAGGGAGAACTGAGAATGAACAGAAATCTTGCACTGTTATCAATAGCAAAGTAGACGATAGTATTTAATACAATTAAAGTCATTGTGAAGTGAATAAAAAAGATCCTGCTGGTACCGAATCTGTGTCATTCCTATATTCCTGATTGTAATTCTAATGGGATTTAAGAGATGTGTCTTACCTCTTGACTTCTCTAATACTACTATTCTTTGAAGCTCTCTGGAAAACAGTCATTCATTATTTAGGATAGATTAATATCTTAAATATTATTTAAAGTAGCTGCATAATGTGGTGATAGTAGCAGACATTATTCTTTTAGAGTCAGGAGAAAAAAAATTATACATGTATATAAAGATATTACAAATTTAAACTTCTCAAAAGATCTTTCTTTTTCAGTGAGGGTCTTTTTCTGGGGCTTAATAGGGATTTGAACACAGGTTTAATTGAGATGTTGGAATGTCATTTGCATACCAGTAGAATGCAAACTATATGGAGTGCTTTGCTGTAAATGTTTTAAGATTCTCTGACAAGCCAAGTCAATTCTATTATCATATTAATAGCTAGGTGATAAGGTGGGAAACAGAGAAGAGGTTTTATTCAGCTCTCTGTTAGCTTTGTAAGAAAAAAATTCTCAAATCATGTAGAAATATGGTGTCGCTTTTTATATATGTATGAAATATTTTGAATCGCCAAGTCTGCATAATACATATCCTATTATCTGCAAGCTAGGTATTACAGATTCTTTTGTATCGAAAAGTTGCTTTGTTGTAGAAATATTTGACAAAATTATTGAATGTATTCGTAGGACAAAATGCAATAGTTTGTAGTATTATAAAAAACATAGGTGAGGAGAAAATCTTTGGTAATCAAGTCAGTTCCTTGCAACAGCAAGCATCACTTTGCATACTCCATACTGAAACATTAAATTTTTTTTCTTTTTCACCTCTACCGAAAGACTTTCCCAGAACCTTATATCTCCAAAGGCCCTAATTTCAAATCTGAATTTATGCATTTTATACCAGTCATAAAGTTCTTTCTATATGAAATCCTAGATGTCGTTTCACAAATTTTAACAGCAAATATTCAAGTGTGAGATACCTGATCACATGAAATTTAGGTGAGATGAAGAAATACACCTTGTATTCTTTAGTAGTCTAATCAAAGAATTATTAGTCCACTTACAACAATGTAATGCTTTTACCCCAAATTACCCAGCTACTACATCTAATTTCCAATACTGTTATACAGAGAGTTTCTAGCATTTACTCCTTCCTTTGGTGTTATTCTGACCTCTGCACTGCTCCTGTATGTTCTAATTATTTTGAGAGAAAATGTAGGAGGTTGCAGCGTCTTCAGTATCCCAAGTTCTTTTCTGAGAGTAGTGAGTTGTTAACATTGACGGTTTCTTCCTCCTCATGCAAGGTCTGCTTAAGGTTTTTTTTGTTTGTTAACATGGTCTGCTTACTTGCTTTTTCTACATGGTTTTGAAATTCCCTGTTAGATCAACATTTATTGTATTTTTATATGTTGAAGTCTTGTTTGGTGTTTTCTTTATTACTAAAACTAGTTTTACCCAGCTCCAAAGGTTGTGTTCCTTCATTGTTCAGTAATTGACCATTTGTGATCTGTGCTTATACACTTGGTGCCTTTGTTCTTTTCCTGTGTTTATACTTTTGGGACACCTGTGTGTTTCACAGGTTTCCTTTGCAATCCTTTACAACTTATGATAATCTTAGAAGGCATTCAATAAATTTGGCTGAACAGAATGTGATTTTTATCATGAAGCAAGCTACCTGCTGCATAGTGTTAAAGAGTGAGGCAATAGCTCAGAAAAGAAAAAGACTGATTAGAAAAAATAATTGTGTCATCCACAAAACCCCATCTTGTTCTTATTTAAGAAGAGAAACAAGGGAAATAATATATTTTTCTGTCAAGGCTAGGATACTCTTACTAAATAAATATGCTAATATTGTGGGTCTAACCTCAGATGATCCATTTTCAATGTATAATTTATTCATCTACATCCCTTTCGACCTGCTGCTCAAAGCATGTCAGCAGTGACTGTCAGCTCTCTTTTTTGCACTTTCTGACTCTCATGTATGGTCATAGAATAATCAATGGAAATTAATGTTGTTCTGAAGAAAAGATTCTGCCTATGTATTTTCTTACTGGTCTTGAGGATTAAAAATGTATTACTTATGATACTGAGTAACATTTTCTATGTAGCTGTGCAAGTATGTGATATTTTTACTTGTACTTGCATCATTTTGATTCTTCATAGGTTTCTGCCATGGCTTTCATGGGGTTTCTGTTCTTTGCACTGGGTATCTAAGGAGCATTCTGTATCTTGACTTTAACTTTATTGCTTGCTCACCACTCCTTTTGAGTCATGCATAGGAAATGAAGCCAGTAAATGACCATAAAGTAATCTTTCTCAGAAGTACCATATTACATTAAAGCAGATTAGATTAAAATAGACATTTCATACATTTGTTGTCACTAAAAGGTTCTTTATCAGAATTAGATGAGTCTGTTGTTTACATAAAATACTCCTATAGCAATCTTAAAAATATATGGCAGTACATTGGTCAATAATTGTCCAAACTTTTATTTAATAGAATGGAGAGTAGTGCAGGGCTAAAATGCAACTACCACTTAGAGCTTTTATAAGACAAAAAGACCAGCCAGGCACCCAACTCCTTTTGAAAGTAAATGGGAACCGGTAGCATAAAATTGTTTATACTTTTGAAAATCTCTTTCATAAAATAGTTTGCCTTTAGTGATCAATCTTCACAAGTTTTAGTGTAAAGGAACTATTTTTATCTTAATGAAATATGACTATAATACCTTGCCTTGGTGATTCCTTGCATGTTGACAATCTTGACTAATGTTCCTCTATCCTTCTCATCCATTATTACAAGATGTAATACAAATTCTGGGGAGATATTACAGAATCAGATAGAGGGAATGTAATCCTCTATTGTCTCGTGTAGTTTTTTATTCCTGAAAAAAAGTACACATACTAGCAAAAGAAGATAGTATATACTTTTTTCCACTTTATACTCACTTTCTGTAGATGCAAATAATCACAGTGTGTTAGACACTGCAGAATTAGGAACACTAGGTTACAAGATTATATTTAATGTACGAAAAAGGATTTAAAAGGCTTGATGTGGTGTTTCACAAATCAGTATCAGTTTGTATTTTGCCATTGTCTTCAAACAAAGTAACATGCTGAATAAATGCTGATAATATGTCTGGAGACTCAAACAAAATTGCCTATGGAAGGTCTTTTTCCCCTTGTATTGTGTACAGTAAAAATATTGTAGTGGTAAAAAGTCTCTGACAGGTAAATCAGGGATTACTGATATAACTTGCTAGTTACTAACAAACAAAGCTGTTCAAGAGCAGTCCATACATCCATATCTTGTTATTTTGTGTATATTGTATTACTGTTGTATTAGTAGCAAACTCACTGTGGGGAAGGAAACACATTCATGCAAGCTAGTAATGCTTAGGACAATCTCAACTGTCTAGCATGAGTCAAATATTGAACCTGTTCTTTATTTTTCTGAAAAAAAAATAAATAAAATAAAATGTGATGGTAATCTCATCACCTTTTCATCCAATAGGTTCATGATGATAGCGATCACGAAGGGCATGACAGACATAGGCTCACTTTGTTCTTAAATTCAAGGACCGGTGACTACGTTTCCATTGAGATTAACTAATTGTTAGTCTGAACGTTATTCAGGAGAGACATATCCTCTCAATTGCTTCTGCCAAAGCTGCTCCACTATGCATAAAGTAATTAAATATTAACTTGACTTGTGAGCATATGTGAGCCTGATTTTATAACTTGGTGGTAAGAGTACTCTTGTAAAATGGAAGAGATATATAACCTCTTTTAATTCTAATGAGCTTTTTATTATTGGATTTAAGTATTTGGAGGCAAATTTTAAGGCATCAACATTATTCAGCTGTACCAGGACTAGTCTCTACTCCTGGTTATTAGGAATTAGGTTCTGAGGGTCTTCTATCACATCTGCCAAACTGATGCAGTATCTGCCCAGAGAATCTAAAACACCACTAGCCTCCAAAGTTGAGGCAAGCAAACCAAGCCCCTAATCAATATAGCCAACTGAGCTTCCTAAGTTGTTTGTCTCATTGTAAAATAAGTTTGGTCAGCTAAACAGTTTTCATTAACCATGTTGCCTATGGGCTTTGCTTGTGCCATATCATAAGTGTCAAGTGCTTATTAAAGTGACCTACCGTATCTGAGACATCTCCTTGTCACTGGCAAATATGATGCAGGCTCTGTGGTAACCTTTGCACCTTGTATTCACTTTATATGGCAAGGTTTTGGCAGTGGAAGGGCTGCAGGGGTGGCTTCTCTTTTCAGTGGTTCCCAGTGACGGGACAAGGGGCAATGGGCACAAGCTGGAACATAGGAAGTTCGATTCAAATATGAGGAAGAACTTCTTTACAGTGAGGGTGACAGAGCATTGGAACAGGCTGGCTAGGGAAGTGGTGGAGTCACCTTCTCTGGAGAGTTTTAAGAGTTTTTTATTTTCCTACTCTGTTATTAATTGGCAATAAATTAATCCTCCCCAAGTAGCACCCAATTTTCTGTGACATTAGTTGCTGAGTGATTTCCCTGTCTTTATCTTGACCCATTATATTTTCTCCCCTGTTCTGTTGAGGAGGTGGAGAGACAGGGTGACCTCCTTTCACCTTCTCCTAGAGATAATCTCCTCTGCAAGTCAGTACCTGAGCCAAACAACAAAGACATATTAATGGATTCAAGGGAAGTGCTGGATGTAATAATTTTTTAAATGTTACAGGTTTGATTGCAGGCTATGTATTCATTATGACTGTTGCAAAAGATTTCAAAGTGGATGCAACATACTGTCCTGATATAACTGACTGAAAAAAAAATCATATCTGCAGAAGCTAGCATTTTATTCTCTTTTTACAGGTGGAAATTATTATATGAGTCATAAGGCCTTAAAAAATCAGGCCTTAACATTTTCAGGACTACCTGATTCCCAGAATCTGCAAATAAAATATTGAATGCTTTAAGAAAGTCTCAGAGTCTTATAGCTTCCAACGTAAAAACTATCTTATAAGAAATTAAAAAAAAAAGAAAGAAAGATTACTCAAATATTCTTTCTCAAGGAAGTAGCATGAATTAATTTTCTTTTAAAAATTACTAAGATTTTCTTTGAAAAAAAAGATCCACCAAAAAACCTCCACCCGGAAAGACATTGGACTTCAAAGGAATTGGAAACCAATGAGGAAATTCAATGCTTTGTATGTAAATAACCCACTCAAACATTTCTGTTAGTATCTACCAGTCTACATGTAAAATAGCAGATTTTGGTTTTAGCAATGCTTTTTTGAAGAAGAAGAAGAAGGTAAAACCACCTCTCCTATCTCAACATTTTCACATGTTGTAAAGAATCTTTCTAAGTACTTCTATTAATCTTGGTAGGGGGAGAATTTAGCAAGATTACATACAGTATCTATTTTCTATTCTAACCTGAAGAGACAGGCTTACTTGTCTTACTTTGTGCACTATTCATGGGATCATAAAACCCAACACAATAATAACGATTAATTTCTAACTGGCAGAATAAAACTGTTCAATACAACTAATTTGATGATAATCTAGATACAAAAGTACCACAACCTAATGTGGAATGAATTACAATAATTGTGTTTCATTTGAAAATGTCTTTATCATAAAACTAGCCCTGGAAATCTTTCTGGAGTATTTTTGCACAGGAAATTCTTTTTCAAAATGGAAATGAAGCACAATTTAAGAATATAAATTCATTTGGAGAGGTACAAAATGCAATGGGAAAAAAAACTGACATGTTTATAAAATTGCCATGGTGCATAAATGTGTGAAGCATTTCTTGTTTTGTGTTTGGAGCATTAGACTGTCCTTCAAAGTTGTATTATGTGCCTTTTTCCGTCCTGCCTTTCTCTTTTTGCTTTTTTAACCTTTTTTTAAGGTTCTGGACTACTTTGTCATGATTATGACAGTTGTTAATATTGATAAATAAATAATATTAGAAGATAATTTACCTTTGAAAATGAATACATTAATTTTGTAGTGCTTCCTGATATTATATTTTGAGGGCATAGTAATGGAAATTTCAACATAAGTTCTCCCATAAGGGGTTAATTTTCCTCATCATTAACATTTTTTGTTGCCATAACTCCACTATTTCAAAGGACTTCTAGTAATGGAAAACCGGGGTGTAACAGTAGTGCTCAGTTAGCCCTCACACAGAGAAAGCAGAAGTTTATCTTTAGAAAACATAAATCATATTGTTGTTCTATTTAAACTTCAAAAGGTTTTACGTAGAGGTTATCATGGCTTAACACAAAAGCATCCTCTCTTTTCATGTAAAATCAGTTTAATTATGATGAATCAAGTCAACACAGTGAGGGTCTGAAGTCTAATATGAAACATATCCACTTACACACTCCTACTGAAGAACCCCACTTGCTCTTGGCTTGTGAATATATGCCACTTAGCCATCTTAGGACTCACTACACTTGCGCACCTGTAACTGACACCTGTTCAGACTGCCACTTTATTTATGAGTCTACACAAAGTTTAAAGCAGATTCTGTGCATTTATTCTTAATTGTACATAAAACCTGATTCTAGAAAGAAGGTTTTAGAAAAGAATTTTTTCATTGTCCAAGTGGGACATGAACAGAATTTAATTCTGTCCCAGGAAGATTCTGAGGTGAAACTATGACATTTTTATGCCTAGAAAAGCTATGTAAGGTTATTTTTAGTTCCTTTTATGGCTCCCTCTGAGTCTTGTATGGCTTGACTGAAGATAACTAAGGGAGCCTGGATTTTCAAGTGGAAGGATACAAAATTAGTCCCAATACTGCTTTTTAATTCTCTAACATAATTATTATAATTCAACATTTGAATTGTAGTAATATGTGGAGTCCCCAGTCAGGGATTAGGCTAGGCATGCTGAACACATTTGAAGAAAAGACAATCTTTCTTCCCCCAATGGGTAAAAAATGTTTTGCTCTCATTTAAGATGACCAACATAAACAAATTTTAATTTAGCAATGTGTTAATAATGTTATCAGTGAGATTCATATAGATCATTTTATGGTATCTAATTGAGAGACACAGCTTGCAGCTGAAGGTGGGAAACTGCATTTTGTTACTTTTCATTTTCCCTGTGGTCTGTCGTCTTTGCTGTGGTGCATTTCATCCCATTATGGACAAAGCAGTAGAGAATCAGGCTTAAGATTTCATCTTACTTCTCCAAATCTGTTGTTATGCACTAATTATGCAGCCAGCTTCAAAAGTTATTTTTAAAATAGGGATAAATTTGTCTGTAGGTGTGAGGGAGCAGCAAGTGTGAAGTTGGGGGATGCATATTTCTTGTGCCATGTAAATGTAAACAAAGGTTTGGTTTACTGCGTAGAATACAAAGCAGATGAGAAATATATCTAAATGCTTTCTAGTACATGCATTTATCTACCCAGAATGAGATCAAGCAGCATGCATACATGAGAAAGGGGGAAATGCACAGGTAGTCATTGTGGCACTGTGTGACTATATGGTGCAGAGGTGGGTTGACCTTGGCCAGTTGCCAGACACCAACCCAGCTGCTATCTCATTCCTCTTCCTCAACAGGACGGGGGGACAAAATAAGATAAAAAGGCTTGTGGGTTGAGATAAAAACAGGGAGATCCCTTACCAGTTGTCATCATGGACTGTCCTAGTTTCAGCTGGGATAGAGTTAATTTATTTCTTTTTTTTTTCTAGTGGTTGATATGTTTCAGATTTGAAGCATAGCATCATAGAATGGTTTAGATTAGAAGGGACCTTAAAGATTATCTAGTTCCAACTCCCTGCCATGGGCAGGGACACCTCCCACTGGACCTTGTTTCTCAAATTTGCTATGAAAAGAATATAAATGATGCACACTGTTTTAGTTGTTGCAGTTGTTGTTTATATTTTTCAAGGACTTTTTTCAGCTTGCCGTAGAAGCTGATAAGGAGCATAGGTAGAATGATGGAATGCCCAATGCACCATCTACATCATGTTCAATACATAAATGGGGTTAGCGGGGAGGAGGGGGATATTCAGGATCACTGCTCACGTAGGTGCCAATTCACCAATATACCGGGTGATGAGAGTGACTTGTGCCTTGCATATTTTTTTACCATTATTTTTATTATTGTTGTTGTTTTTCATTTTCTGTTATTGTTCTATTAAACTGTCTTTATCTCAACCTAGGAGGTTTTTTCCCTTTCCCATCTTTTTCATCCTCTTCTCCCTGCCCTTCTGGGGAAGGAGGAGAACTGCACGAGTGGCTGCATGGTCAGAGCTGCCAGCTGGGGTAATACCATAACGTGGAGAAAATTAATTTAATTTCTTCCCAATTAAAATAGGTTTGGGGATAAGAAACAAAAACTAAAACACACTTTCCTTTCACCTCCCCCCTTTTTTTTCTGGCTCATCTTCTTCTCCCACCCCTGCAATGCATGGGGCTCAGCTTCATTTTCTCTGGGGGAAATGAAGATGGGGAATGGGGAGTTGCAAGCAGTTCTCTGCTGCTCCCTTCTCCTCACACTCTCTCCATGCTCCAGTGTGGGTCCTCCCCATGAACTGCAGCCCTTCAGGATAAGCCTCCTCCAGTGTGGACTCTCCTCAGCCTCTCTAGGGAATGTCCACTTGCTCCAGCATGGGGTCCTTGAAGGACTGAGTGTGGATATCTGCTCCACCATGGACATCCATGGGCTACAGGGGAGCAACCTACTTCTCCACATTCTTCTCTATGGGCTGCAAGGGAATTTCTGCTCTGGCACCTAGAACACCTTATCCCCCTCCTTCTCCCCTGACCTTGGGCTGTTCATCGCTCTTTTTTCTTCCTCACTCTTTTGGGCAGCATTTTACCATTTCTTAGATATGTTTTCCCAGAGTTGACACTGATATTGTTGGTGGGATCAGCTGTGCCCTGCAGTGGGTCCACTGGAGACCACTGGAACTGGCGCTGTTCAGTGCAGGATATACCCAGCCTCTCCTCACAGTGGCCAAAACTTTTCCACCTATACTCAGTGCAGGTGCATGCAACACACTGACAATTTCTTCCTGTTAATTATCAATAACAATGATATATAATATGAGCAACTACCAGTTATATCAGTCATATTCATTATGTTTTACTTTTACTTCCTTTTAATTTTTTTCATTTAAAGTCTATTAATTTCCTTTTTATATAATGGATTACTTGATTTTTAAATTTTTTTAAAAGATTTTATATCTCTGTCTACTCTTGTCTCCCCTGTCCTCTCATTCTGCCTCAACTTGCAACACTAAAAATTTTGCTTCTTCATTAAGTTATTGGTCCTTTTCCCCTGTTTTTTTTCCAATACCCATCATCGATTCTTGCCTTCCTTTCAGTACTTTTTACTTATCCTTTGATCCTTTTACTACAAATATCTTGACTGTCTTTCTAGTTTTCTACTTTTTTCTACTTTCTCACCTCTGTTTGCAGTTGTATCACACCTCTTTTCACTTGTCCCACCTCATAGTTCTGTCTTCTCATTTTCTTTCTTTCTTAAATCTTGTGTGCCAAGAACTGATAATGTGGAAGGATTAAAGCTGAAGTGCATTGGAAAAAAACAGCCATCTGTTTTTCTGATAATTAATATGAAACTCTTTCCATCAACTTTCTCAGTTCCATTTCATTTCTGAATTTAATCTTTGTGTGGACTGGAAAAGTAATTTAGGCCTCTATTTTCCTTTTTTATAACAAAAAGGAAGAGAGGGAAGGATGATGCTACATCTATCTGAGATCTTCATACTCACTCTCAGTGTAAGGATGCAGATTATTAACCCTACAGAACCTAAAGATCCATAATGAAAGCAAAGTAAAACTCTCTTCTCCCAGTATAAAACACCTTCTTCTTATATTGCTTTTCGAGGAGAATACGTTCAATAAAGTACTATATAAATTCCTCTGTTCTTGTATTCTTCTGTTCACCTTGAGCAGGTGCTAAGTAATCCTTTATCTGTGGATGTAGAATAAAGAAGAGTCACTAACATTGCTCAGTTGCCGAGGGGGGGGTAATATTCTTTTTCTATACGCATGTGTGCTTTTAAGAGGATCAAATGGAGAGAAATCCATAGGGAAGAGCAGGTAGAAAGCCAAGGGTAAGTCTTATATGAAGCTGATTCACAAATACATATGTTGCAACTTAGTCCCTACAGTAATTTACAACATTTGATTATCTGCAATGTGCTTCAAGCCCCTCATACCAGCTATAATCAAGTATATACTGACCAAATTGAAGATAGGAATGGATTTTTACACTTAAAGTGGTTAATGAGCTGCCTTATGGGTTGTGCTGCAGTAGCTATATAAAACTGTAGAAGACACTAAGAAAGAAGTAAAACTAGACCTCCAAAATATAAATACTCCCAATCAATATTTAAAACAGACTTTTAATTGAAACTTTCTTATGATTAATTACAAGTTCTTTGTTTGCTTGTTACTGCTTTAATTTCTTGCTGAAAATGTCTGATTTCCAGTTAAAATAGGAATTTTCAATTATTGTACACCAGAACTGCTTGCTAAGAGATATCAAGACAGACTGAAGGGAAATGGCTTGTCCAACATTATCTAGGGATGCATCTCAGGAGCTGGATATCCATCCATTCTTGAGTAATAGAGGGCATTTTCTCTGTTGCCTTGATGCTTCTGTATTTGTTTTCTTCTAAAGAATGCAAAAGCTCTAAAATCCATGGCACAGCTTTATGGCTTTCTGGGTACCACTTTTATGAGAAAGCATATAAATTGCATATAAGAAGGATTTTTAAAAAGTAGGTGTCCGAGGTACATGTACTTAGATAAATAATTTTAAGTAACTACATAGGATCTAACCAACCCCACAAAATTAGCATAAAACCCCCAAAAGGCTATCTGCTGCATTCTTTTCTGCCTTTTATTCTAAACACTTCTATGTCACAGTGCTAAGTAGGAGCAAAACCCCAAAAAGCAGTATTCTGAATGAACTTCACATCCTCTTTGCCTAAATTAAAATGAATTAAGCTGTGCATAGTGATAGAAAAGACTTTGTTACTTTACCCTTTTTCATATTTTTCATATAGAAGAAACAGCAAAATTATAAGTTACAGAAACAATTTAGTTTTAGTCACTGAATTAGCTGGTGGCTAAGAAAATGTGGCAGATCCCCCATGTTACCTCTTCATAAACATCGTAGTAATAGCAATAATATTATAATATGATATTAAAAAGCAGCAGGGATTAGTTCCCATAGACTTTCCCCGTGTTCTGGTGCTCTTGACTCTTAATTTTCTTGCACTTTGCTGTTATTTGTCCTTGAAAGCATTCTCTCTCTGAATATAAAGGAAGCTTAAGTCCTCAGCTAGTCAACACTAGACTTGCCAATTGCCCAAGAGAAGTGTTGCTTGCAGCATACTTGAGAACAAATTTCCTTACTAACAATGCTATTTTGCTTCTGGTAAATTAATGGGAATGTTGTGAGAGAAAACTAGTTTATAGACCACCGGTTTATAGGAAACCCAAAACCTAAAAGTCTTTACAGACTCCGCTACCACACCTGAATGACTGGATAAGGGAATACCTTCATTTAGAATTGTCCTAACAGATATTCCTGTCACCCCACCTTAACACTATGCATTAGTTCCCACATGCTGTCATTCACAACATCTTTCTTAAAAGTCTCTGATACAGGCAAGTTACTCTACTTCTTACCTATTCAGTTTTGATATGCCTAATGAGACACAAACAGTATAGAGTTGCAAAGTGACTCATGTCTGCATAACAGTCACCTGTATCATAATCCAGTTTATCACAGTTACTCTTCCTGGCTATACCTCGTTTATTACTTGCTCAGGTCACTTATACCTCCCAGTATCTGAGGCCAGAATAGCCAAGAGCAGAACTTGTGAATAGGAAGTGGTGCTGTGCAGAACTGAAGTGCTAGTTGATGCATAGAGATACACATCTGGGCAGAAGCTTGACTGAAGCGGGTTTTATGAACCTGGGAAACATTCCTTTGGTTGCAAATGCCATGCCATTGTGGGAGTCATTTTTAGGCCCAGAACTGCAGTGATAGTACTTCACATGGAGAAGATGAAACGTTATCAGCTTCATGTGGCTCATTCATGTGGTCTGTTGCTTCCAGTCTGTGCACTGACCACCCTCATCTCTGAGTACATTAGAAAACATAGTTCTGAGCATTTAAGGTATTTCCGGTTCTGGGATTGCACAGCGTCAGTTTGCAGAACCCTGTTCAACCCTTCCTATTCAACCTATTCAACCCTTCTTATTGTTACCTCCATCCCTGCCTCAGGTCTGTCTGCACACTAGCAATGAACAAATGTATGGAGTAGACTTACAGATATTTTGGAATAATGCATTTATTGTTAATTTTTATTCCATACAATACCTTATAAGCCAAAACTGTTTCTTTTCAGGCTCCTGCAATTTGCAATTAGCAAATCAACACTTGCCTGGAGGTTTCAAGGCAGGGGTAAAAAAGAAGAAAGCTATCTGACTGCTACCTGTAGCACTGCCTACTCTTTTATCCACTTTTTCCTTCTTAACAGCCAGTTAAATCCTCTCCAGAGAGGAAACAGAAAAAGCTTATCGCCCATAAATTCAAACTCTTGCTTATAATATAGGTGTTGTGCCTGAGGATGGCTCATAAACTAGTTGATTCTGGGCAATTTCCCTCCAGGTATTTACCTCACTAAGGCAGTCCTCCAGAGTAATCTGACAGATCAGAACAAATGGGAACAATGACAGAAACTGTTTTGGAAATAAACAATTCTTTTTTAGATAGAGAACTTCTGATTTCAGTAATTTTTTTAAAGAGTTATTTCTGGAAATAGCTCTTAAAAGTTTTTCTTTTTTCATATTTAAAAATACTTGCTTTCATCCTGTAATATTTATTTTTTGAAAAAAAAATCAGGCTAGTAAAATAAATTAATATTTTCTTGAAAAAAGTGCTGGTGTCCTGATTTGATTTGATTCAGAAAATTTAAGTGTGGGAAATTGTTTCTGTTGAAAATTAATTCAAAATCTTAAATGCAGAATACGATTCTTAAAAGCACTACCAATTTATCCCCAATTTAGTACCTAACTATCTTTAATGTCTTGACATGTCTCCCTAGACATTTTAAAATTACTGTTGACTTTAGTGTTTTATTTTGAATATTATCATATGCAACTTTCTGTATTGCTCCAGAAATGCATAGTGTTGTTTTTTTGGTAACTGTATAACCCCAGCACTTTCATTTGCTCTGTGAGATTCCTTAGGATTGTACATTTCCTAGGTATTTTGAAGAGAAAAGTAAACAGACTGAATCCTGGTCTTACTGATTGTGGGAAAAACCTAAATGCTATTCTTCCCACAGCCAGTTCTTCAATAACACCAGACAACACCTTTCTAAAAGTTAGTCTGGAGATAAAGTTATACTCAAAATCTTGCTACAGACCAGAGAACGTTCAACATAAATGGACCCATGAATTTTTGTTAGCCTGCTTAGTGATTAAGCAATACAATATTCCAAATTGCCTAATTAATAGAGGGAAAGCCTTATTCATAAATTCACAAACTAATTGTTCATAGCAATTACCCTTTTTTCTGTTATACTTACCCTTTCAGTGTCACTCCGGATCCTAAAGCTAGCCCTCCAGTCTACCTCAAGCAGGATGAGGGTGTGGGTAATGGTAAGTTTACAGCATCTTGAGGTCTTCCTTGAGAAGAATATGATGTTAGCAAGGTTGGAGAGGCGTTTGTTTCTTCCTCCTCAGTGGTGACATCAGCTTGAATTTGTTTTCACATTTTTTCTTATCACAGTCTCATTCCTTCTCAGGCATTCCTAGCTGAAGTTTAGAAGCTGTTCAACAGCCTCTTCCGGCATCAGCTGACACAAAAGTCTCTTGGTTTTTGCACAGTGACCACTTTTATGTGTGAGACTTCTACCATATGTCATGTTCCCAGGGCCTCAGCTGAAACAAGTCATGCAATAATCACTTGATCACCACAAAATTTTTACCATAAGCAAAAATTAGCTCAGATCAAACCAAAGCCAGACAAGTCCTCACACACTATAATGCCAATTAATATAAAGCCTACATCCTTGTACTAGTAAAGGCAAAAGTCATATTTACTGGACTGCACTGATAGTCCTGAGGACTCCTCTGCAACTGAAGTGCTCTTTGTAAGGTACAATTTATCCAAAGTGTATGTTGGACAATATATATATATAAGCAGGATATCACTGATCACCTTCACTTGTTTGTGAGTTTTGACATAGCAAATATGGCTTCCTGGAACAATATCTTAGGAATGGCTTTTGATCTCAATCAAAGGACTTTCTTTATTAGTTCAAAGTGGTATTTTCCCAGGAACAGGGAGCTTATAAGCCGTTCCTTCCCTGTAGTGAGCATGGTCCTCTCCCCAGTTTCCATGTTAAATTATGCCATGATTTCCAATAGTTCTTCTGTGAAGAGCTAGAATGCTCCAAATCTATTTCACAATGATTGTTCTTCATATGGGTTAGGCTAAGAATGGATAGTGACAGTGGAAAGGCTGACAGCATGTCCTGAGAGTGTGTCCTCATTTTTTAAAGTAGCTTTTTAGGCATTTTGATGCATAAGAAGTTAATCAAAACTGTACATATCAGAGTCTTTGTCTTAAAATTCAAAGGAAAATTGAAATGGTTGAAGGGTTGTCAGGGAGAAAACAAGTAATAAAATGAGTAGGTTATACAGAAAGATGGCTTTCCCCTCAGATAATGTTACAGAGGTCCAATTAAGTTATCCTTCCCATTCACTCTGAGGCAATAGTGTGATTGTAGACAGCCTGGCTTTGCTTATGGATTGCCTTCTGCCATTATCCAGAGTTTTGAGAGAGTGATATAATGCCTGGATGCAGTTTATGTTGTGAACATTAGTATTTAGCTAAAGAAATCTTTGCTGATCAGACCTGCAGATACCCTGCAACCTTTTGTAATAAATGATCTTTCCTGTTGTTTTTTCCCAGTGCCTGTCCTGGCTGCTCCGGCTTGGTTGTAGGGACTAGTTTTAGCCAAGGAGTAATAATCTAAGTAATTTGTTACACTCTGTAACACATTGTTTGGCATCTGTTACCTTCCCGCATTATTAGAGTAGGTTGTTGTACAGTACCCTAGCTTAACTAAATATGCCACATTACAAAGAAAAATCTGCACTTAGATTAAAACAGTAAAGCTATGTTTGCTATAGAATTACAAAATACAGTCCTAAAGTGTTGTGGGGAAAAAAAGCATCCACACAGTGGGGTTACTCCAGGGATGAATGCAAATCTTTCTTTACATGATCATCATCATGTGAATGTAATGAAGGCACTGTTGAGGGACTTCATTAAGAGTAATATTTTTTATTTCAACATTACTGTGAGGAACTTTAAAACTACATTATAAAATGGAGAATCAACCCTTTCACACACTTTGTGGGTTAAAGCAATCCAATAAGTAGGAACAGCTGTGACTTTAATCACATAAGAAATAAACCCTTCCATTATACTCTGCTGAATGGAGAGACAGAATGCAATAACTAAACACCAAAAGGCAGGAGGCAATCAGTGGAGTATTTATTTCCTTTTATTGTTACATGATATGCTAATTTCTGTTAAAGTAATGTTAATTTCTAAAAAAATTATTATTGACTGAGATGCAGATAAGAATTCATCAGCAAAATTCCAGTGAGTATTTTTAAGGAATATAAAGGTTAAGGTCTTATTCTGCAAGGGACTTTTAAAACCTATCTTGCCTTTTAACACTTTATATATTAATTTAAACATTTTTCATACTGGAATTTCTGTTTTGTCAGTTACAATGCATGAGCAGAGAAATCACTTGGAACTATAATATGTTCCACAGATTTCTTAATCTCCAAACTGTGAGCAAGAAAATAAACCTTTTCTTCATAAAGTTATCAAAAAAGAGATGAAATACTTACCTGTACAAAGCCAAGTACAGAAGTATTTTATATTTTACAGATATGAAAGGCTAGCCTTGCTGAATTTAGTGGGTCTTTTTACATAAGTAAAGATGGTTAATTAAGGGCCATATCCATAATTGATAGAATTGTTCTGTGTGATAGGGAAAAATTAAAAATATCTTTCTTTTAAAGCTAGAAAAAACATGGCATAATGGAAGATGAGTTTCTGGGGGTAGTAGAAAATGAAAGAAGGAAGTAGTGCATGCTAGGAGGAAACTATGTTTTATAATTAATTACAATGCTTAGTAATTTCTATTGCATTTGTTTTCTGGTGCAGATCTCTAAAATGCTTTGCTTCTTTAATTGCATGTATGTCAAGTCTTAAAAATTATAAAAGGAATTATATAGAGAGACAAAGGCATTGACATTCACCTAACTAACTTTAGATTGCTGTATCTGAGGTAGTTATCTTGAATTTCTGGCAGAGACTGTTCGTTTTATAATCTCTCTTCAGTGCATCACTAACGTTAAAGTCAGGTACCTCAGGTTTAGTTTTATTCTAAAACATTTGAAGATTTTTTAATTAGGTCAGGTAAATTGAGTTGTAAAGCAGTTATTTCTCTCCATTTATGGAAAGTGAAAAGATCCAGTAGCTAAAAAAATAGTTTGTGATGTTGTCTCAAGCTTGACAGACTTTTTTGCAAACTCGAGAAGGTTTCTGATCAATGATGGACCTACAAGACAGACTCTGGGCAGCTGTGCCAGGAGAAGCAAGTCAACGGAGATAAGGTCGTGAAAGCTTTGGAAGAACTGGTTCTGACAAGGGTGGGTGTTTCAAGGAACAGGAGCTACTGATGTCTGAAAAAGTGTGGAGAGGCTATAGTAGAGCATATACGTGATTGGATGAGATTAATGCAATTTGTTTTCAATCACTTGCAGTATGCATGTGTGCTACCAAACAAGATTTCCTTTATGTGTCCTGATGAGCAAGATACTTTTAGGGAATATTTCACCTTAAAATGAAATGAATTGTTCCCTGGAGTATCATTAAATGTAAAGAGAGCCTGGCATGAGTAATTTGAATATGGATGCCTTTGTTTTATGTGTTTAATTTTGGCAACATAGATCCAAGCCATTAGTTTCCTCATTTGATAAAGTATGAGTAAAGAATTTTCATCACCATAACAAGGCCAAAAAGACACTTCTAAAGTAAATTTTGTCTCTCATGATTTAACAAGTCTTGCACATCAAATGACTTGACAACCTCAGAAGACGTCCTTCAAAATTCTTTATAGAGAGAGTACATGAAATTCACATATCAGCCTGACTGATGTCCAGACAGTTTTCTTCTACTGTTTTCAAAAGCTTGAGGTGTACAGACCTCATTTTCGTTCAGATCTCATTTCTTCCTTTCAATAACTTTTCCCTATTCAAGTTACATAAATAGTTGTCCTTCTTCCAAATCCTTGGATATTTGGCCTGCCTGAAGATTTGTATCTCCTTACTTTACATTCGTCTTTCCATGTCCTTCTGGGTTTGTGCTTAGGGATGAATTACTTGCTTCAGTATTTAATGAAAATGTGAACTATATCAATCAAAGTGCATAGCTCCCTTGTGTCCTTACTTACAGCTTTAGGTCATTCGTGTACAGTAGCTATTTAATTGTCAATTTTTGATTCCTACTAGCCCATGTCCACAGTATTTTCCTTTTTTTTTTTTTTTAAGAGAGAGGAGAGTTGGACACTAAGTACATCAGTGACAGTGTAAAATTTTCTAAACCTTTTTAACAAATATTTTCAACAAGACTGATTACTTTTAATGATTTTGCTGTTGTCGTTGAAGAATTTGTTAAATATACAGAAATAAGGAATCCATTAAGGATTTCTAGAGTAAAATTTGTTTGACAATTTATCAGTTTATAAGTTTATTTTTTTTCTTTCTGTGTCAAATGACGTGAGTTTTTTGTTGCATGGTAGATATCTAAAGTGCTTTCAAATCATTTGCAGTTAACTAAGGAAATTTCTATGAGCAGGTTTTCTTTAAAGCTTTGTAGTAAATAAAATGTGGATTCTGTAAATGTCTGTTTTCTCTATATATTTCTTTTCTGTGCAGAAAACATGAATGAAAGACTATTATCCATTTAAGTTTTCTCAATTTATATGAGTACACATTTGCAGTAGCAGCTTATGGTTCAGTCAATACATGAGCATAATGAGAAATGGTGCCTACCTTTCTACAGTGCCACGTCTTTCCTGCAGCTTCTTAGAACTAGCATATAGGATCATGGTAAAACAATGCTGCAGCATCAGGGACGTATGAGTTAGAATTGATGAGCAGGAGACAGCAGCAATGCAATGCAAGCAGGATGTCCTATTTCTTCTAAATTTCTTCAGTAAATTTGAAGCAACACAAGATCTTTGAGTAAACACTATGGCTCTAAAATAAATTTGATTAGACATCTGAAAAAAAAAAAAGGTGAAGGTGCTGACTAGCTTTTTACTGAACAAGATATTTGAAATGGAAAAACCTCTGATCTTTCTACTCTCTAATTGCTAAATACCTGTGTTATAGCACCACAGGAGCCTCATGCTAGAAATGGCTATCTTCCAAATGACATGACTGACTCTTATAATTTTAAAGTCAGCATGTCTCCACTGACACCAAGGGAAATAAACAGATTTACAGAAGATGCGATTTTTTAATATATTAACTCTTTCACCTTGGAAATGGGTAGAATGTACCTATCCCAGGAAAGGGTATAAGCTCAAGCAAACCTTGGTATACATAATGACTTCCTAGACTATTATCTTTACTATGAATATCTATGCAGAAGGTCAGTCAAAAAGTCTTCAAAAAAGTGTTCCAAAGAATTTTCTTCTTTGTTGCCAAAAGCCTCTGTATGAAAAGCATGAAACAAACTGTTAATGGCACAACTATGTCAAGACATTAAGGCTCTTGGCCAGATGCCATATTCAAGAGAAATCTATCTCTGCTCTTCCTTCTGTGTAGACAGTTTTTTAAACTATGAAGGATCAGATGAGAGTTTGCTGTATATTGTCAATCAGCAATATTTTTTTCTGATACAGAAAGCATGTATCAAGTTCAAAAGAGTGTACTTCGAGTATACAGAATGATGCTGTTAGGGAATAAAGAATTAATGAATCTGTAGATGTTTCCAAACCAGTTTCCTTGATGAAGAAAGGGAAACAGCTATGTGGAGGCCATTATTCTCCATTCTGGCATATAAAACTAGTGGGATGCTTTCAATTGAAATAAGCTTGCCAAACTTAGATATTTGTGACATAAATGTCTAGAGCTAGACTAGACCCTTTAAGGGTGCCTTCAAGATCAATGGAGAGAAATAGGTACCTTTAAAGGGAAGTTCATCTATTCTAGTTCAGAACACCACTCGTGCTGAGTCCTGCTGCAAAAATGCCTTTATCCACACTGGTTATAAAAGGAAATAGTACTTATAAATACATACTGAGATATGTTCCTACAACCTCACTACATTGCATCACTAGCCTTAATTAGTCATAAGCTCAAATAAGTATGCAGTTTAAAGTTTTTTTAACAAAATTATACACTGAAGCTTGAGATTATAAAAACTTTCAAGTGCAAGCAAGACTAACAACAGAAAAAAGAGAATGACTTGCTGTTTAATTATGTTCTCCTTTACATCAATAAGCTTGTTTGAGTTAAATGAATTATACTAGTTTAAATTAGCTGAAGAGCTACTGATAATCAAATGAAATTTAAAAAAAATAATAATTTTAGCATATTTATTTGTTTGGATATTTGTATCTGGTTTTGTTTTCTGGGTTTTTTTTGGTGTCCTCTTTTACAGGATAGAATGTTCCCAATCTTGCGTTACAGATTTTCCATCAGGATCAATAAATCCATAGTTCATAAATGAAGTTCTGCTTTACTGCCACTAACTATTGAAAGAAGAAGTCCAAGCTATCATTAGAACTCATTGGTTAGAAGCCAATTCAACATATTTAATTTTTGGTAGCAATTAAAGCAGTAACTATTTGTAATTATGGTATACATAAACTAAATCACATGCTACACTTCAAAGTAACCAAGCAGCTTACATTTCAATCATTTATTCATAAAGAGTAGAATTCTTCAAAATAATTAAAACACAACATTAGACCCGCTCTTCAGCCAGCATAAATTATATTTTCTCTGTGGCAGTCTAGGAAGCTAGCTGAAGGTCTAGTCTAATCCTATTAATATTCATAATTTACATCTCTGCTTTCTCTTATAACATTATTTATAATCTTTTTAAATTCCTGGTTCTGCTGACAATCTTAAGATAGTCAGTACATAATCTCTCAGTGGTTTACTGAGCAAATGTTTCTCAGTTTCAGTTGATGGATTTCTTTACTTTTCCTATGACTGGATCAGAATTTTTGCATGTATGTCATTTCATTGGAGCAAGGCAGTGCAATTTTTCCCCACGCTTTTTTTGTTTGTTTTGCTATTTGACATAATGCCTGAGGTTTCCAATAAATATAAAAAGTAGCTACCTATTATCAACCCTTTTTCTGAAGTACTTACTCTAGGTTTCAATTAATGACAATCCTGCCATAGAAATACTTTCCCAGTCACAGTTCAGATTCCAGCTATGTAATCACACATCTTCTACTTTACTGTTAATATAGAGAAAAGCTGCAAAATTCCTGTGGAGAGGAAGTGATAGGCTTGCCTCTGAAGAATAACATGCATCTAGCAGCACATATCTGTCTGTTAGCTGGTTTAACTGCGTATGTGTATGTTTAAGAGAGTGTTTTGGGTGAACATGTTCATTTCCATAAACATCCCATCCTTTCCCATGGCCAGATTTGACTCATCCTAGATAACATCATCTTGATGCACTTATATAACAGAAGAAGATGCCATCCAAAGTGAGTAATAGTCTCTGAAGTTGTCCCTGAACATTCAGCTTGAACACAATTCCAAGTACTTTACTCGTGTTAACAGGGTTTCTTCTCTAGTGAACTACTGCTTTATTTAGATACAGTGTCAGAATCCATATCAGCTGAATCATTGCAATTTTAGAGGGAAGGTGATTCTTGGTATTGCATGAATAAAAATCTACCTTGCTTCAGAAAATTAGGATCCTGAATGTCTGATGTTTTAGGGAAAGGATTCTTTCTTTCGTAAAATTGACTTTGCTGTAACTGGAATTAAAGAAAATGTTCATTAAGCTCCAGACACATGGCACAGATAAGAAAACTTCTAGGACAGAGCTCCGAGTGGTAGGTTAATATTCTGACATGATAGATTAATCAATGTAAACCACATAGTTCAGTTGAAACTGCTGTTCCAAATTGCCAACTTCATCTTCATCCAAATTGCCAACCTTTCTCTCCACAGTAAAATCTTCTTGTTATAACAATGAAGCAACTCCAGAGTTATTGTTATTGTGAAACATCTGGTAACTACAAGATGTAGCTCCTGTGAGATAATCACATCCCTGTAAAATTAGAAGAACTTACTGAACTTTGTTGTATTTCATGTTTTGTAATACCCCTGAGCGTGGCTGGCTCATAATTCCGTAATCACTTTGCCTCTGCACCAGAAATGAAACCACAGATGCTACACTTTGCTATAATGGCCACTGCTTAACATAAATAAATGATCAAAATAACAGTATTGTTCATATATAAAATATATACACCACAATAAATACCCTGGGAAAGAAAGTTGCTGGGAACACACTAAAATAAGTGCAGAAGACCTCATTATGGACATCATTAAAAATAGATCAGGAGATAGAAAAGTAAAAAAAAAAAAAAAAAAGCTCTTCATTTCCACTGTGCTACTTTTATACTGAAATTTGAATTATCTCCTCAGTTTGTTTTTCTTCCCGTTAGAACATTTTCTTCCCAGTATAGTAACATGGTCTGGACCATCTTTAGTAGTCTTTGCCTTCAGCAACTTAGAAAAGAGGAAAGTAAGTCCAAAAATGAAATTTTATCTTCTGATAACACAGCTAAAAGAAACATGATTCTTTAAGTAAAGCATAGATCACATAAATAAAATAATAAAAAAGAGAACTAGAACTTTGTACCTTAAACTTTTTCTTTTCAATTTTTTTTAAGCTATCTGAAAATGACAAGGGAAATTTTTTGACAAAACCAGCACATCAGAGTGAAACAGAGCCTGAAATAATTGCAATAGCCACTGTTGCCTTCTGAGCACCACTTACTCTCTCATCTAATCTAAACCCTTTGCAAAAATATTGAGTCAGAGAACATAAGGGATAGTACTTGTGTTACAAACAGTTATAATAAATGGCCTACCAGAAAAAAATATATTTATACATACTTAGCACTTTGTATAAACAATGAGGAATTTGGAATCAGTTTTTTTTTTTTTTAAAAAGAATGACTACAAATGAAAAATAAATAACACTTTTGGATATTATTGTACAGGAAAGACTGGCAATCCTAAGGCAGAGCAGAGGTATTCTTGGCAGGTAATGTTAAATATTTTAAGGGCAGTTTCCCCAGGGACAGTTCTGCACCATGACTTACTGTTTCTAATGCATATTTCAGGAAACAGAATATATCAAAAGGAGTTACATTTTTGTCTGACAAAAACCATCATACTGAATCATATGAGAATAGAATAAAATATTATTTAAGCAATATTGACAGAAATGGCACATTCTTATGTTAAAAAACATCTAACAGATTTCTTGTGATACCACCTCACATGCCTATACTGCTTTCCTGTGTTCTGCGACTTGCAGAGACATTTCCACCTCTTCTAATGCTATAATTTTGATTTTATATCATTTAATAACCATTTTGCATTCCCTAACAAAATGGTGGCCTATGGTGACTCAGGCCTTCTAGCGCAATGGTACTCATTCTGTATTGTACAGCAAATCAAATATTAACCATAGTGATTTCTTTGTATTATAATAACAAAGGTGGTTTATTGATTGGTTGTTTGTTGTTTTATTGTTTTTGATGTGGTTTTTTTTTTTTTTTTAATATACTATACCTTTTTGTATCATTGTTCTAGATTTCTAATTGGTGGAACATAGTTTACATAGGTCTAGAACTAACTGCCATGGCTGCAATGGATGGAGTCAGCTCTTACTCTGGGGACATTGGGGCCCATTTCCTCTATAACTTTACCAAGAATTGGTTTATTTAAATCTTTCTGCGTTATTTTCCTCTTACACTAAGCAGAGACAGCAGTCGTACAAATGCCAGCAAGATGCCTGACATCACAGCACACATGAAGAGGAAATTCACTTTGGGAACAAAATAAACTGTGCCTGTACACTAGTCCTCAGTGAGGAGTAGATTCCTACATGTTAAAAAGCTTTGGAGCTGCAATTACAATGTGTGATTTGAACCTCCATAAAAAAAAAAAAAAGAAAAAAAAGAAAACCAAGCCAAAACTTTCTATGTTGGCTTGGTAGGACCATTTCTAAGGCTCATTGTGTATATAGTGCACAGTAATGGCATATATGGCACACAGAAAAATGGCCTCTACTATCTCTACCTACCTTTCATTCCTTCTATCCAGTCCTTGTAAACAGGTATCCATTTTGCACTGGTGTGCGGGGATAGCTGCCATCAGCATGAATTTTAGAAGACCAAAACTCTTTGTCTGTCTGTAAAGCCTGTTAATGCACAGTACTCCCGCAGAAGGTAACATCATAAAGAATTTTATACTTCCTTTAGCAATATACGTGGTTTTGCTTTTTCATCTGCCTGATACAGTGCAAGAATGATGTATATATGGAAGCAATGGAGAATTGTCTGGGTAGCTTAATGGGCAATATGTTACTTTTTGCAATAGTACTTCTGTACCATATGGCACACTCAAGTGTTGGAGTCTCTTCACTTCAGGTGGAGGCTTTTAATAGTTGCATGTATCAGAAGTGTCAGAAACTCACAAGTGTTTGTTGATCCGGAGTAAACAGAGCCAATGACACTGTTCTACTATTTTTTATTAAGGTTCTAGGGTGTTAACAGGTTATAAACTTACTCTTTATAAGTCTGGGATAAACATCTTCAGAAACTGCAGCGGACAAGAATATACATTCCCAGCAGGCAAGCAGCAACATGGTGAGCACCCAGTGTAAAGAAGTGGCTTCTGCTTCTCCTGAGCTTCTAGCACTTGATAGAGCCAATACAGCCACACAGACAGAGCTCCTGTTCAAGCATGCAACCACCCAGGTTTCCAGCTGTGGGATGTGTGAAGGGGTATTCCTAGAGGTGGAAAGGCCCGTGAGAGGTGTGACCAGATTCATGAACTGCTCTGCTTGGTGGTTGAGCTGTGGGAGTAGGTGGGCAGACTGACGGCTATTTGAAAGTCTGAGAGGGAAATTGATCAATGGAGCTATACCCTACCATCCATAATGCTGGAAAGCCAACTCAATGTAGCCACTACAGAGGCAGGTCCTGAGTTTGGTTTGTGCCAGGAGAAAGGCAGCGTCACAAGGGAGAAGGAGAGGCGGAAAAAGATTACAGCATGGAGCAGTAAGAGAAACCCTTCCTTATCCTCTAAGTTACCCTCTGAGTTACCCTTTAAGATACCCTTACAGAATAGCTATGAGACCCTCGATACAATAGATGAAGCACATAATGAGATACAGGAGGAACCTATGCAAGTAGTCTTGTGAAGGTCAGAGAACGACGAAAGGTCAGGTCACAACAAAACAGACATTAAGACCGATGCTAAGAAGAAACAATGGTGAGTTATGGTCATTAGTGATTTCCTCCTGTATGGAACGAAAGCACCTGTTTTCGGACGAGACCCTCTTTTCAGAGCAGCTTGCTGCCTCCCTAGGGCCCAAATTATGGACATCACCATAAGACTGAAGAACCTAGTACAATCTTCAGACTACTATCCTTTCCTGCTCTTTCACGTGGGTACTAATAATCACAGAATCACATGGGGTTGGAAGGGACCTCTGGAGATCATCTAGTCCAACACACCTGCCAAAACAGGTTCACCTAGATCAGGTTGCACAGGAACTTGTCCAGGCAGGTTTTGAATATCTCCAGAGAAGGAGAATCCACCACCTCTCTGGGCAGCCTATTCCAGTGCTCTGCCACCCTCAAAGTAAAGAAGTTCCTCCTTACATTTAGGTGGAACATCTTATATTCAGTTTTGCTCATTTCCTCTTGTTCTACCCCTGGGCACCACTGAAAAAAGACCAGCCTCATCCTCTTGACACCCACCCTTTAAGTATTTATAAACATTAATCAGATCTCCTCTCAGACCCAAGTCCCTCAGCCTCTCCTCATAAAGGAGATGCTCCAGGCCCCTAATCATCTTTGTAGCCCTCTGCTGTACCCTCTCCAGCAGTTGCCTGTCCTTCTTGAACTGGGGAGCCCAGAACTGGACACAGTGCTCCAGTTGGGGCCTCACCAGGGCAGAGTAGAGGGGGAGGACAACCTCTCTCCACCTGCTGGTCACACTCTTCCTGATGCACCCCAGGATGCCATTAGCCTTCTTGACCACAAGGGCATATTGCTGGCTCATGGTCATCCTGTTGTCCACCAGGATCCCTAGGTCTTTCTCCTCAGAAGTGCTCTCCAGCAAGTCAGCCCCCAACCTGTACTGGTGCAGGGGGTTATTTCTCCCCAGGCACAGCACCCTACACTTGCCTTTACTGAAGTACATCAGGTTCCTCTCTGCCCAACTCTCCAGCCTGTCCAGGTCTCACTGGATGGCGGCACAGCCTTCTGGTGTGTCAACGACCCCTCCCAGTTTTGTATCGTCAGCAAACTTGCTGAAGGTACACTTCATCCCCTCATCCAGGTCATTGAGGAATAAATTGAAGAAGACTGGACCCAGTACTGACCCCTGGGGGACTCCACTTGTTATAGACCTCCAACTAGATTCTGTGCCCCTAATAATAACCCTCTGAGCTCTGTCTTTCAGCCAGTTTTCAATCCGTCTCACTGTCCATTCCTCTAATCCACACTTCCTAATCTTACCTTTGAGGATGCTGTGGGTTGTGTCAAAAGCCTTGCTGAAGTCAAGGTAGACAACATCTACTGCCCTCCCCTCATCTATCCAACCAGTCATGCCATCACAGAAGGCTATCAGCTTAGTCAGACATGACTTCCCCTTGGTAAATCCATGTTGACTACTTCTGATATCTCTATTTTCTTCCATATGCTTTGACATGATGCCCAGAATGAGTCGTTCCATCATCTTTCCAGGGATGGAGGTGAGGTTGATCAGCCAGTAGTTTGCCGGGTCCTTCTTCTTGCCCTTTTTGAAGACTGGGATGACATTGGCCTTTCTCCAGTCTTCAGACACCTCACCTGTTCTCCAGGACCTTTTGAAGATGATGGAGAGTGGCTCAGCAATGACTTCTGCCAGCTCCCTCAGCACTTGCGGGTGCATGCCATCAAGACCCGTGGACTTGTGGGTGTCCAGTTCACTTAACTGCTCCTTAACTTGGTCTTCCTCCACCAAGGGAAAGGTTTCCTTTGTTCAATCTTTCTCTGATTCTTCCAAATTCTGTGACTCCTGCGGATAGGCCTGAGCAGTAAAGACTGAAGCAAAGAAAGCATTTAGCAACTCTGCTTTCTCTACATCCTCCATCACTATGGCATCCGTCTAATTCAACAGTGGGCCCACATTTTCTCTAGTTGTCCTTTTGCCTCCAATATAGTGAAATAACCCTTCTTGTGAACTTTGACATCCCTTGCTAATTTTAATTCCAAGCAGGTCTTGGCTTTCCTTATTTCATCCCTGCATACTCTAACGGCATGCTTATAATCTTCCCAAGTGGTCAGTCCCTTCTTCCACTTAGTGTAAACTTCCTTCTTCCATTTGATTTTTTTCAGAAGCTCCCTGCTCAACCATGCAGGTCTCCTGCTTCCCTTGCCTGTTTTCTTGCACCAATCCTGAGCTTGGAGAAAGCGATGTTTGAATATCGACCAGCTCTCATGAGCTCCCCTGCCTTCCAGAGCCTTATCCCATGGGATTTCTCCTAGCAGTTTCTTGAAAAGGTCGAAGTTAGCCATTCTGAATTCTAAGGTTTCAGTCCTACTTATTGGTTTGCGCGTACTGCCCACGATCTGTGTTTCCATGGTCTCTGCAACCAAGGTTGACGCCCAACCTGTATGTCCTCCAACTGTCGCTGTTTGCTTGTCCAGTAGTGCTTCTCTCCTTGTTGGTTCATCCACGAGCTGAGTTAAGAAGTTATCATCAATACACTGGAGGAATCTCCTGGACTGTAGATGCTTGGCTGTGTAGCCTTTGCAGCAAATATCAGGGTAGTTGAAGTCCCCTACAAGAACCAAAGTCTACAACTACAAGGCTACTTTGTGCTGATTTTAAAAGGCTTCATCAACTTCCCCATCCTGATTGGGTGGCCTGTAATAAATACCCACTACAGTGTCCCTCATATTGGCCCACCCCTTAATCCTCAACCACAAGCTCTCACTGTCTCTTCATCTGACCCCAATGAGGGCTTTGGGGATATGTCCTCACATTCCATCCGTTCTTTAACATAGAGGGCGACACCTCCACCCCTCCTGCCTCAGCTACTATGGAAGAAACAGGTGAGCCCAGGATATCGATGCCTCGCTTCAGGACTAGTGCCTCCTCCAAAACTTTGAGGTTTTAAACTATGGAAGAGTCTTTGAGACACAAAGAATGCTGCGGCCTGATGGGATCTACCTGTCCTAATGGAAAAAACTGGTCTTTGCACATAAGTTGGCAGGACTGATTAAAAGACCTTTAAATGTGAATTGATGGGGGAAGGGGATACTAACAGGATTGCAGAAAGTAAGCCAAGGGTTGGCATAGCATCGCCTGAAGGTGGCAATGCTAGTGGCAAAATTTACTCTGCTCCTGGGAGTACAGAGGGCTCAGGAGCATACCTGAAATGTTTGTAAGCCAACAAACACAGTACGAGAAACAAAGAGGATGAAGTGGATGCCTTGGTCAGCTCCCAGAGCTATGATATCATTGATATCCAATGATCCAACCCCCCTGCAATGGGACTTCTTCAATTACATTGGGTTGCTCAGAGCCCCATCCAACCTGATCTTGAATATTTAAGGGAATGGAGCATCTACCACCTCTCTGGGAAACCTGTTCCAGTGTTTCACAACTCTCATTGTAAAAAATTTCATCCTTCTATCTAGTCTGAATCTACCCTCTTTTAGTTTAAAGCTACTAGCCCTTGTCCCGTCACTACAGACTCCAGTAAAAAGTCTGTCCCCATCCTTATTATAAGACCCCTTCAAGTATTTAAAGGCCTCAATAAGGTTTCCCCAGAGCCTTCTCCAAATTTCTCAGCTTTTCTTCTCAGGAGAGGTGTTCCATCCCATTTTTTGGCCCTCCTCTGGACTTGCTCCAACAGGTCCATGTCTTTCTCGTATTGAGGACTCCAGAGATGGATGCAGTATTCTAGGTGGGGTCTCATCAGAGAGTAGTAGAGGAGCAGAATCTCCTTTCTCAACCTGCTGGCCACACTTCTTTTGATGCAGCCCAGGATACAGTTGGGTTTCTGGGCTGTGAGAGCAGATTACTGGCTCACGTTCAGCTTTTCATCCACTGGTGTCCCCAGATCCTTCTTCTCAGGGCTGCTCTCAATTCCTTCATCCCCTAGCCTGGATTGATACTGGGGGGTTTCCCTGACCCAGGTGCAGGACCTTTCTCATGGCCTTGTTGAGCCTCATGAAGTTCACATGGATCCAATACTCAAGTCCAGGTCCCTCTGAATGGCATCCTGTACCTTGGGAGTGTCAACCACACCACTCAGCTTGGTGTCATCTGCAAATTTGCTGAGAGTGTACTCAATCCCACTGTCCATGTCATTGATGAAGATATTAAACAGTATTGGTTCTAATACAGACCCCTGAGGGACACTGCTTTTCACTGATCTCCGTCTGGACATTGAGTCACTGACCACTTCCCTCTGAATGTGACCATCCAACCAATTCCATATCCAACCAATTCACATCAGCTGAATAGTCCATCCACCAAATCTGTCTCTCTCCAATTTAGAGAGAAGGATATTGTGCAGGGTGGTGTCAAAGGTCTTACAGAATTCTTAGTAAGACTTAGTGCTGAGGAAGCATTTCTTTACCCAGAAGGCAGTCAAACCCTGGAACAAGCTTCCAGGAGTGGTTGGATGGCTTCCAGGAAGTGGTTGATGACCCAAGCCTGTTAGTGTTTATGAGGCATTTGAACAATTAATAACATGCCTTAACTTTTGATCAGCCCTGAATTGGTCAGAGAGCTGGACTAAATGATTTTTGTAGTTCCCTTCCAATTGAAATTATTCTATTCTGTTCTGTTCTATTCTTTTTGAAATATGTCCAGACTCCTCATGCTTACAGGAAATGGTGAAATTTCTACTTTCAGTTACTTTGGGAATAGAAAAATTCTGAAGATAATCTATGCTTTTGTGCCTCAGTTTCCTATAAGAAAATGAAAATGCTTTCATTTATCAATTTTGAATTGTATGGAAAATACAGACAAGTGCTATAAATCGCAATACAGAGTATTTACCATAGGAGTGTCTCTTGTTACCTGTTACTGTCCCTCTTGAAGACAGGACAAAATTATGTACCACTTGGAATGTTTTGATCGTATTGATTTTCTCATTTTTCATTTGCTCTCCGTGTTTCCTGATACTCCTTTCTAGCATAGCTATATATATACTTTTTCTGGCTGCTTTGATTTACAGTAGCTTTAAGAGTAAATGTTGTTGGGAGAAAATAATTATTTAATATATTGTTTCCTTTTGCCTTTTTTAGTTTCATAACTAAACCCAAACAAACAAGCAATGACCAAAAAAAGAACAAAGAAATCCGCAACCATAAAATCTTGCAAGGTTCAATTCTGCTAGGTACATTCCACAACATAATAGCCACATTATCATGTTTCTTATTTTCCATCACTGTTATTGTTTTTGTTTAGATTACACGCCTATTTTAGTAACTTATTAAAAACTCTATAAAAGAATAAAAAAAGCTATATAAATCAAACAGAAGTTTTCCTAATGTCAATGTACTCTACCTGAGCCCATTGCCTAGCTTTTTAAATTATGAGCTTTTCCTAGCTATAGCATTGTAGCGAATAATATCTTGTATTAAACATACAAGAACTATAGTTAAGATTTTCTGTATCCTTCTTCAACAGTAGCTCTCTGTGCGGGCCTGGGCAAACTAGTTGAAGTTCCTGTTTCAGTTACTTACAAGATTGATTGGAAACCCAAGAACAATTAATATAGGCATCTAAATGCTAATAATGCCCAAAGGTCTTGTAGCTATTGTATGTGAACAGGCCTTCATTTCATGTGTTAACTTCATGAAGACATTAGCATTCAGACCCATAGAATGCCAAATTTCAGAGCACGTAGAGCTTTATTTCAAATTCCAACAAAGCAGAATTTTACAGGCAAGTCTGGGAGCTTATCCTTCACATTTGATTTTATATCAGACCTGTATAGGCTGGTGACCTTTCATATGTAGGCATACGGTGGTCAAGATTTCCTAGTATCTTATAGTGATCTGGCTTTTGCTATCTGGAAGTTAATGGTGAAGGAAAAAAAGAGTGTTTTGTAAGCAAGTGATGACACATTAGTTGCTGTCTATAGAAAAACACCTAAGCAGGTTAGACTGAAAGATAAAGGCCCAAAACATCAATAGAAACATATTCTAGTGTGAAGAATGAAATTACTGATTGCTAATTTATTTTTCTATTAAATCCTTATGAACAGAGAGAGTATGGATTCCACTCTGAATTTTCCTTAAATTTTCCTTAAAAAAAAAAATTAAAAAAAATTGAGGTATCTGTACGTAAGATTTTATGAAAAATTTGCTCATCTGCTCATCTTAGCATTTTTCTATCAGAGTAACCAAATCCATCACATTCAATGAGAATCTTATCTAGTACGTAAAAAAGATAATTATATTAGTGAGTCTCATAACACATTAATGGATAGAAACACTAATATGATAAAGCGCTAATTCAATTTGTTATAAAATGCAAATGTAAGACTTAAAGTTTGCATTTCCTGAGAAATATCAGTGCTGTCTGCTCTTTCTTTTAATATTGACTACGGGGGAAGCCTTGTTAATGAACAACCCTAAAATTACCACCAATACTTTCAATGGACAGATGCTTCTCCAAAAGATTGGAAATGTGGAGCTATTTCAGAAAAAAAAAAAGTAATTTTTTTTTTTCTTCCTTAATGTAGTGAGCTATTTAAGAACATCAAAAAGGGTCAAAATATGATTTCCCACAATACAAGCAATATACATACATTTGTAACTTTTGCTTTCATTAAACACATTAGTCAGCGATGTACAAGTGCAACTCTAAGATTGGTACATTCATACATATGTGAAATATGAAATGTTCATATTCTTAACTTTATAGACTACAAAATAGTAGACTTTCATAAACTTAACTTTATAGACTACAAAATTTAATATCTTTACCAGAACTTGATTATTTTATAAAACAGCTCAAGCCTGATTTTCTGAGTCACAGCTTTCATCATGGCTGTATTTCTTTCCCCCCAGCTTTTGTCCTCCTGCTTTTGACTTATTTCCTGTTTGAAAGTAGTAAATATATTAAAATTGCCACAACACATCATCAACAAGATAATATCCCATTGTAAAAGATGAGGAGAGATGCACAGACGTAGACCATCTGTGGTTTGCTGGGTTTGAGACTGCTGTTCTTGTCAGTGGCTAGACTGTGCATAGAATCCTCACACCTCTAGTTCTGATTCAACACCTTAATGGTGTGGGTAAGTTTCTGCCTTCCAAGACCTTTGTTAATGCTTTTTTATCTTCCATGGGTCAGTGCAACAGGTTGTTTTTCAGCCATTTTTCTGCTATTTCTGCCTTACTGTGTTAGAGAATTTCACATGCTATTACAGTGTTCTGAACCCCATTGTGAATGTGGGAGCTGTGGGGATAAAAAAATGCACAACACATACGTATTCCTTTAGTGGTGTTAGCTGCTGAAAGAAGGGAAAAGAGGCAGTAGGGTAGGAAGGGGATCTTGGGAGATGTTAGTTAAGATAAAGAAGCTAAAACCTCATTAGTATTCCCCTCTGGTAAGTTCTGAGTATCTTCTGCTTCTCTTACATGGCATGCAAGTCCATTCCTCACAAAAGCAGAAGGTATAGAAAAACCCTAGCAGGGCTGCATCATCATTAGCAACATTTTCATTCATGGGAAACCTTGGTTATATATAAAAAGAAAATAAGTTTAGGGGAAGGTATATAAAATGGACTTTGACAGGAAAATGTAGACAAATGGAGACTGTGAAGAGATGCAAAAAAACCAGAGCAGAATTGGTGGTACAGGAAAGAGGAAAGAAATTGGAAAGTAAAAAAAAAATCTGGGGGAAAAAAAAAAAACAACTACATTAGGAACATCTTCACAAGTAAGGGTTGATGTGAGAAAGAATTTAATTCTTTCTATGAATCAAGTGAGGTGGCTGGATTTTTAAAAGGATTCGGCACAATTCTTTTTAAAATGTGTTTCTTCATTACATTTCCACTTCATTAAGTGAAAACTCAGGTCTTTCAAATCCTTTCTTAATATGAGGGGTGGATATTAAAACCAGTTCTGTTTTGGTTTTCAGTTCTGTTTTTACTGAGTGGAATTCAATTTATACTTGTTTTCTCTTGTACTGCTGTTTATTAAACCTGCTACTGTATTATTTTTTCCTTCTCCATTTCCTCTTAGCCTACTATTTGATTCACAAATGACTGAACAGGAAAATCTCAGAACTTTTCTTTGCTTCTCATTATTTTAAGTACACAAAATTTGTTCAGAACTTCTTAGGCACATTCTTGATTTCCTTACTTCAAAGTCTCACACTGAAATTTTAGTCATATGTTAGTAACAACTGGAGTTTAAAATTAGAAACTTTCACAGGTCTGGACAGAGGGTGCTACAACATTTCTTGTTATAAACAGGGGAGTGTGAAAAAGCCCATACAATATTATTGACTGAATAGAGATTGACAAAAATGCAAATGGCAGACTTTATTATTAATTGATACAGTTATGATGTGGTAGGAGGTGGGTGGGATACTGCTGTTCATTCTGCCCATGGTTCATAAGCTCTGCAAAATACTGTATTCTAATGGTAGTTCATGTAAGCTAGTAGGCATGCAGCCAGGGTGAGGAAAAGAGCATTCATACAGATGTTATAATAGAGACTACTGATCGCTGAAATTTACATGAAGAAATTAGGATCTCACTCAACTGGTTTGCACTACAGCATACAGAATGCAAAGTGTAAAAGAAAACCATGTTTTGGCAAAAGCATTTTCTAATATTTTTGTTTGTCCACAGTTTCTATCTCTTTTTCCCTGCAGTCTACTTTGCAGGATGCTAATCTATAGGGGACAATAAAACAATGTGCAATAGAGTGTTCTGGAAGATAGCTGTCAGTTTACTGATAAGTAATTGCTCTCCTTAGTTCTTCACATCCTTCAACTATTCTATATGGTTGTTGCCAAGTCAAATGTATAAAATAAATGAAAATGCTTTTTCAAGAAATGGAAGAGGTTCTTTTTTTTTTTAGAATGTCATATTTTAAGTTTAAGCATGTGGAGCAACAAACATATTTCCTACCTGAAAATATATGAAGAAAAAAAATTGCTCTAGTTCATTTTTTGATTTATTCTGGTCCGTAGATTCAATATTGGATTGAACCCAAGAAAAGTTTTTACTCATGCACAACTAGTGTACAGTTTAAATAGTTTTACTTCCTATAAAATATTCTTGGCTGAAGAAATTATTTCAAAAATTTCTCAATGTAACATTTCATCATTTAAAGATCTTTGGAGTTATAATTCTTTTGAATTTTCAAATTTGAAATTCTTTAAGAGGAAAGATTTAAATAAATAATTTATGTTGTAAAATAATGTTACAGTCTTTGTAATGCTTATTTTTCCCTGTATCTGGATAAATAACCATTTAAAAAATTAAGATTTCTCATCAAATAGAAACACTACTTAGACATGAATGTAAAACTCTGCCTCAGCCTGCTTCTAAAAAGAGGATTGAGGAAGTCCCTTGACCTTACTAATTGAGACAGAAGAAAAAAATACAAGATTCTGCTCTTAAAAAAAGGAATAAAGAGTTTCACATCTCAGGAGAGATTTTTGCACTTCTATATGAAATGTGGAGAATAGAGGGGAAGAAAATAGAAAAAAAGAGCTGTAGCCAGAAAAAGAAAGTAAAATAGTTACGTTAACAATTAACAACATTAGCATGTCAACAATTCTCTTTTTCATTTTTTTTTAAATTAAGTTATGCAAATCCTACTTGAAACTTAAAATACTTTTCATATAATGACTCAGATAATGTCTGTGATTCATGTTTTCCAAGTTCAGATCTCACAATCTGTTAGTCATATGAAATTCTGTGGGTATCAGAAAGAGATAGCAATTTCTGTGGAGGGGAGGTAAGAAAAATTGTTTTCTGGAGGTTCCTATATCCAGTATTTGCATGGGGGTCTCAAATCAAATGTCCAGACATAGAGATCTAGTGGCATTTGTGATATCCCACAGTATCTCAGCATCTTCGTAGAACTGACAAATATGAAACAGGGTTTATGGGAATCATACACTTATGAAGGAATAACTGGATGGTAGGTGGTATACCCTAAAGCACCTGAGCTATCACTAGACACCTATCTGTGGGAAACAAAATGAATCCAAGTAGCCTAGAGAGCTACTTCAGATCAGATGCCTAACTCTCCAGAGGTGGGATTAGACACACCAGATTCATTCATGTTCATTTGGATGTCTACAATGTTACTTTGACATGTGAACTGAATGTCTAAGTTACGACTATAGTCGATAGAGATCTAAGATTGAACTCACTGGTGCCATTTAGGACCTTCAGAATCTCTCACTTGACTTCCAGTTGCTACACCATAAAAATTTAGATCTCCCATAGGTTTTGTTTCATCTTTCTCACTTCCATATAGAAGCGTCCAGTATTCTAGGGCACCTCAATAACATTTTACACTGATTTGTGAGTAATATAGTTTAGTTCTAGATCTCCATTAACTACAATGAAAGTTTATGACCCCTGTTTATATATGTAGACACCAAATTTAGATATCATGATCTGGAGCTGAATACTGTCCTATATGTATAAATTAAAATATGATTAATTACATTCTCTTTTTCAGATTGTATGTCATAACACTTTTCAGGGTACAAAAGGTTGTTGTCATCCCAAATTAGGTCACAAACTTTGTCAAACAACTTTTCAGCATAATTTCTGAGGCAACTTTAATGACAGCTTTTGAGCAGTTGTTTTTCAGAAAGATTTCACTTTAATATTCTTTTTTCCCTCATTTTCCATAAGAAAACAATGGCTTTGTTACTTGCCTGTAGCCCAGTGATAAAAATTGTAATAAAAACACATCTGCAAAGATTTTAATGGTTTATTATAAGCACTACAATGCAAATTACAAACATTCTAATAAGCCCTCAATTAATTACGTAGTATCTTTAAAGTCTTATCAGTAAGTAATATGAAGTTTAAAGAAAGCTGAAGGCTCTTATCCTGCACATATGCATACTGTTTTCAGCCATTTTAGCCTCTCACTTAATATAACCCCTCACTGATGTATTAGGCAAGGAAAAGTGAGCTGAGAGTGACAGCACTATGGGCAGGACAGTGCCCTCATGGACTGACCTGCAGCCCTCAAACAACAAGAGCAGAGCAGGGCTTGTGGTGCTAACCAGGGTCAGCCAAGAGTCCTACCATCACCAGACATGGTGACGGTGATGAGACAGGTCAGACCCAATAAGCTGCAAGGGCTGGGAGAGCATATGTACAGCACAGAACAGCCCAAGCAAATAGTCAGGCCAAGTACCTGAGCTGAAAGAGTCAATGGAGGAAAGCTCTAGGTGTGGCTTCTCATGGCTCTTCTCCCAGCAGTGTGGGTCAGCTGCACCATATCAGGCCTGACCTTGAACACAGGTAAGCAAAGGCCTGGCAAGAGAAAGCCTTTGTGGACCAAGATTACAGGTAAAGACTGTTACAGCCTGGTCAGGGCTATCACGGCCTGTTGGTGCATTCAAGACTGATATCATTGCCATATAGATTTTCACAGAAGAGTGGAGGACTCCATAGAACAAAATACCATGATTTCAAATCTGATTTCTGCTGGATGAGTAAGTATTTTAAATATTAATAAATATATATGTAAATATATACATGCTTTTATGGAATAAAGATGAGCTCAGGAGATTTTTTTATTCTAATATTAACACAAAAAATATAATTGAACAAATTATCATATCTGAACAGTTAGTTTAACTTTTAAATTTCATCCTTTTTGCCTCTGATTACATTAATGGTACAAACAGGTAACATTTTTCTCTAAGGCCACAGATGGATAGCAAAGAAAGACCACATGAGCTACAGGTGAGAGTTGAAAGACTATAGATTCCCTGTTTTTTTGCTTATAAACATCAGAAACCTGGCCATGGTGTGATGTTATATGTAACACGTCTATATAATGCTTAGCCATGGAATGATATAAACCACAATATTCCCAGATTAAACTCCTGTTGAACACAGATAAACTTAAGTATTTATGTTTAATTTATACCCTAAATTTTTGAGAATGACATCTCAGTATTTTCACATCAGTTCCCACTTACTATGATGTCAGCTCCAGAAAAACTGTGTCAGAAAAAAAGTGCTCCGGACAATCTAGTTAAAATGGCAAAATTCAAAAGATTATTCCTTCATGATAATCAAACACATATATAGAAAATTACTATTGATGCCAGAAAATTACTATAGATGCCAGTGAAATGTTAATCTGACTTTGTTACTATGAATCCTAAACCCCTATTAAGAAATGATTAACTTTTTCTTATAGAAGCATTCCTGGATATTTAAAGAATGATATGGCAGATTAGAGAAACTCTCTGTACTGAAAATCAGTTCAAGTGATGTCACATGGGACCTCTCGAATATAAAGTGCCCTACTTCCCTCAGTCACAATGTCAATGTTTTTTTACTTTTTAGTAATATCTATGTTTTTCCAGGATTGTAGTCCTGTCCTAACTGAAGGAAATTTTTTTTCAGCTCTGTTCTACCATGGATGTTGTGGTGGTGTGCTCTCCCTGGTTTGCCCCCCCCCCCCTCTCCCTCTCAGCTCCTACCCAGCCTTGGCCACCACGGCCATCACAACAGCAGCTGTGATAACTTGCACCCGATCTCTGGGGGATGGCTGGCAGCATAGTCAAAATACTGTCTGGAGTGGGGACCTAGAAATTTTGTTGCCATGAAAATATGACTATAGGTCAATTATCTTACTGTATAAATAGTGGACAGCCCAAGAGCCCCTTTGAGCTCTCCTGTATGGCAGCGGGCTGCACGCCAGGATCTCCCCTTTTGTGAGGACACTCGCTTAAGGTTCTACTCCTCGAGGTTGAGAGATTCCTTGCCACAACAGATTCTCGGTAAGTGACTAATAGCATGTTAAACTTTGAAATCTTAGCTAAGTAATGTAAAGGATTGATTGTGCATATATGATCCTTTAGACATAAACCGTTGACCAAGTCTGGGACTAGGATTGGATCCAGCCGCACCTAGACTCCTCTCTGGGAAGGAGTTTAGAAAACAAGGGGGTCCTTTCTGAACCTCATGATTCAACAGGAGGGTTTCCCTGACAGCTTGTCTGACCCTGTCCTCTGTGCAGTAAATAATAGAGTGTACCCTGACATCGAATCTTGTTAAACACTATCACATTTACCACTGGTTTTATCGCACTTACTACTGGTTTTGTTAAATCACTGTTTCACCTTAATAAATATTTCACTGCTTCACTCTAACTAGTGAAGTTAATCACTCCGTCCGTGACAGATGCAAGATCAAGGAATTATAAAATGGTTTGGGTTGGGAGGGACTTCAAAGATCATCTAGTTCCGATGTCCCTGCCATGGGCAGACATCTTGCACTAAACCAGATTAATCAAAGCCCCATCCAACCTGGCTTTGATCACTTCCAGGGATGGGGCATCCACAGCTTCTCTGTCAACCTGTTTCAGTGGCTCACCATCCTCAGAATGAAGAATTTCTTAGTGATAATGGAGTTTAAATGTAACCTCTTTCATTTTAAAACCACCACCCCTTGTCCTATCACTACATTCCCTGACAAAGAATCCCCCCCATCTTTCCTGTGGCCCCCTTTTAGGTACTGAAAGGCTTCTATTAGATCTATCCAGAGCCTTCTCTTCTCCAGGCTGAAATACTCCAACTCTCTCAACTTGTCTTCATAGGTGAGGTGCTCCAACCCTCTGATGATCTACGTGGCCCTCCTCTGAACTCTCTCCAACAGGTCCATGTCTTTCTTATTTTGGCCACAGTACTCCGGGTGGCCTCTCAACAGAGCAGACTAGAGGGGCAGAATCACCTCCCTCAACACACTGGCCATGCTTCCTTTGAAGCCCCCTTGTCCTCAGGGCTGCTCTCAATTTATTCTCCAATCAGCCTGTATTTGTGCTTGGGACTGCCCTGACCCACATGCAGGACCTTGCACTTGGCCTTCTTGAGCTTCCTCTCAAGCTTGTCCAGGTCCCTCTGGATAGCATCCCTTCCCTCCAGGGTGTCAATAACACCACACAGCTTTTTTCATTGGCAAACCTGTTGAAGGTGCACTCAATAACACTGTCCATGTCTCCAACCAAGATGTTAAACAGTGCCAGTTGCAAAACTGGCTCCTGAGGAATGCCACTAATCACTGGTCTCCACTTGAACATTGAGCTATTGACCACAACCATTGACCATCTAGCCAATTACTTATCCACTGAGTGGTTCATCCATCAAATCCATGTCTCTCTAATTTAGAGATCTGGATGTCATTCAGGACAGTGTTAAATGCTTGCCAAACGTCCAGGTAGATGACATCAATTGCTCTTCTCTTATCCATCAACTCTGTAACCCTATCATAGAAGGTCACCAAATTTGTGAGGCACGATTTGCCCTCAGTGAAGCTATGTTACTGTCTCTGATCATCTTCATATTTTCTATGTGTGCCTTAGCACAGTTTCCAGAATGATCTGCTTCACAGCCTTGCCGGGCACAGAGGTGAGAACAAGTGGCCTGTAGTTCTCTGAGTCTTCCTTTTTCCAGTTTTTAAAAACAGGGGTATCTTTCTTCTTTTCTGGACAGTGGGAGCTTCACCAGACTGCAGTGACTTCTCAAATATGATGGATAGTGGCTTAGCAATTTCATCTACCAGTTTCCCCAGGACCCGCAGATGCATCTCATCAGGTTCCATGGACTTGTGCACTTTCAGGTTCTTTAGACAATCTCCAACCTGGTCTTCTCCTATATTGGGCAGTTTTTCATTCCCCGAGTCCCTGCTTTTGCCTTCTGCAACTTTGGCAGTGTGGCTAGAGTACTTGCCATTGAAGGCTAAAGCAAAAATGTCAATGAGTATGTCAGCCTTCTCCATTTCCTAGGTCCCATTTCCTTCTGCAGAGGGCTCCTGTTTTCCCTTGTCTTCCTTTTTATCATGGATATACCTGTAGAAGCTTTTCTTGTTGCCCTTGATGTTCCTACCCAGGTTTGATTATATCAGGGCTTTAGCTTTCCTAACCTGATCCCTGCCTGCTCAGACAATTTCTCTGTATTCCTCCCAGGCTACCTGTCCTTCCTTCTGCCCTCCGTAAGCTTCCTTTTAGTCTTTGAGTTTGTCCAGGAACTCCTTGTTCATCCATGCAGGCCTCCTGGCATTTTTGCCTCACCTCCTCGTGGTTGGGATGCATTGCTTCTGAGCTTGGAGGAGGTGATGCTTGAATATTAACCAGCTTTCTTGGCCCCTCTTCCCTCCAGGGCTTTATCCCATGGCACTCTACCAAGCAGACCCCTGAAGAGGCCAAAGTCTGCTCTCCTGACTTCCAGGGTAGCAAGCTTGCTGTGCACTCTCCTCACTGCCCTAATCATCTTGAACTCCACTGTTTCACGTTCACTGCAGCCAAGGCTGCCCTTGAGCTTCATATTCTCCACCAGCTCCTCCTTGTTGGTGAGAACAAGGTCCAGCATAGCACCTCTCCTCATTGGTTCCTCTGTCCCTTGGAGAAGGAAGTTATCATCAAAGCATTCTAAGAACCTCCTTGATCGCTTATGCCTTGCTCTGTTGTTCCTCCAACAGATATTGGAGTGGTTTAAGGCCCCCCATAAGGACCGAGGCTTGTGAACATAAGGTTTCTCTTACCTGTTTTTAGAGCCTTATCCGCTCAGTCTTCCTGCCCAGGTGGCTTTTAGCAGACACCCACTATAATGTCACCTGTCTACACGCTTTAATCCTGACCCATGGGCTCTCAGTTAGCTCTGAAAACTGAATTATGCTCTGTTCTGGAGACTTTTACTTTCAGGGCTACAAAGTACCCTGACCTACGTGGCCATCACAGTAACATAGTCTTTTAACACATTCATTAATAAATGGAGAGAAAATTCATTTGATTATTGTAATACTGGTAGCTTGGGTTTGGATTTTTTTTTTTTAGTAAAACAAATCTACCAGTTTCCCCAGGACCCGCAGATGCATCTCATCAGGTTCCATGGACTTGTGCACTTTCAGGTTCTTTAGACAATCTCCAACCTGGTCTTCTCCTATATTGGGCAGTTTTTCATTCCCCGAGTCCCTGCTTTTGCCTTCTGCAACTTTGGCAGTGTGGCTAGAGTACTTGCCATTGAAGGCTAAAGCAAAAATGTCAATGAGTATGTCAGCCTTCTCCATTTCCTAGGTCCCATTTCCTTCTGCAGAGGGCTCCTGTTTTCCCTTGTCTTCCTTTTTATCATGGATATACCTGTAGAAGCTTTTCTTGTTGCCCTTGATGTTCCTACCCAGGTTTGATTATATCAGGGCTTTAGCTTTCCTAACCTGATCCCTGCCTGCTCAGACAATTTCTCTGCTACCTGTCCTTCCTTCTGCCCTCCGTAAGCTTCCTTTTAGTCTTTGAGTTTGTCCAGGAACTCCTTGTTCATCCATGCAGGCCTCCTGGCATTTTAAATGTAACCTCTTTCATTTTAAAACCACCACCCCTTGTCCTATCACTACATTCCCTGACAAAGAATCCCCCCCATCTTTCCTGTGGCCCCCTTTTAGGTACTGAAAGGCTTCTATTAGATCTATCCAGAGCCTTCTCTTCTCCAGGCTGAAATACTCCAACTCTCTCAACTTGTCTTCATAGGTGAGGTGCTCCAACCCTCTGATGATCTACGTGGCCCTCCTCTGAACTCTCTCCAACAGGTCCATGTCTTTCTTATTTTGGCCACAGTACTCCGGGTGGCCTCTCAACAGAGCAGACTAGAGGGGCAGAATCACCTCCCTCAACACACTGGCCATGCTTCCTTTGAAGCCCCCTTGTCCTCAGGGCTGCTCTCAATTTATTCTCCAATCAGCCTGTATTTGTGCTTGGGACTGCCCTGACCCACATGCAGGACCTTGCACTTGGCCTTCTTGAGCTTCCTCTCAAGCTTGTCCAGGTCCCTCTGGATAGCATCCCTTCCCTCCAGGGTGTCAATAACACCACACAGCTTTTTTCATTGGCAAACCTGTTGAAGGTGCACTCAATAACACTGTCCATGTCTCCAACCAAGATGTTAAACAGTGCCAGTTGCAAAACTGGCTCCTGAGGAATGCCACTAATCACTGGTCTCCACTTGAACATTGAGCTATTGACCACAACCATTGACCATCTAGCCAATTACTTATCCACTGAGTGGTTCATCCATCAAATCCATGTCTCTCTAATTTAGAGATCTGGATGTCATTCAGGACAGTGTTAAATGCTTGCCAAACGTCCAGGTAGATGACATCAATTGCTCTTCTCTTATCCATCAACTCTGTAACCCTATCATAGAAGGTCACCAAATTTGTGAGGCACGATTTGCCCTCAGTGAAGCTATGTTACTGTCTCTGATCATCTTCATATTTTCTATGTGTGCCTTAGCACAGTTTCCAGAATGATCTGCTTCACAGCCTTGCCGGGCACAGAGGTGAGAACAAGTGGCCTGTAGTTCTCTGAGTCTTCCTTTTTCCAGTTTTTAAAAACAGGGGTATCTTTCTTCTTTTCTGGACAGTGGGAGCTTCACCAGACTGCAGTGACTTCTCAAATATGATGGATAGTGGCTTAGCAATTTCATCTACCAGTTTCCCCAGGACCCGCAGATGCATCTCATCAGGTTCCATGGACTTGTGCACTTTCAGGTTCTTTAGACAATCTCCAACCTGGTCTTCTCCTATATTGGGCAGTTTTTCATTCCCCGAGTCCCTGCTTTTGCCTTCTGCAACTTTGGCAGTGTGGCTAGAGTACTTGCCATTGAAGGCTAAAGCAAAAATGTCAATGAGTATGTCAGCCTTCTCCATTTCCTAGGTCCCATTTCCTTCTGCAGAGGGCTCCTGTTTTCCCTTGTCTTCCTTTTTATCATGGATATACCTGTAGAAGCTTTTCTTGTTGCCCTTGATGTTCCTACCCAGGTTTGATTATATCAGGGCTTTAGCTTTCCTAACCTGATCCCTGCCTGCTCAGACAATTTCTCTGTATTCCTCCCAGGCTACCTGTCCTTCCTTCTGCCCTCCGTAAGCTTCCTTTTAGTCTTTGAGTTTGTCCAGGAACTCCTTGTTCATCCATGCAGGCCTCCTGGCATTTTTGCCTCACCTCCTCGTGGTTGGGATGCATTGCTTCTGAGCTTGGAGGAGGTGATGCTTGAATATTAACCAGCTTTCTTGGCCCCTCTTCCCTCCAGGGCTTTATCCCATGGCACTCTACCAAGCAGACCCCTGAAGAGGCCAAAGTCTGCTCTCCTGACTTCCAGGGTAGCAAGCTTGCTGTGCACTCTCCTCACTGCCCTAATCATCTTGAACTCCACTGTTTCACGTTCACTGCAGCCAAGGCTGCCCTTGAGCTTCATATTCTCCACCAGCTCCTCCTTGTTGGTGAGAACAAGGTCCAGCATAGCACCTCTCCTCATTGGTTCCTCTGTCCCTTGGAGAAGGAAGTTATCATCAAAGCATTCTAAGAACCTCCTTGATCGCTTATGCCTTGCTCTGTTGTTCCTCCAACAGATATTGGAGTGGTTTAAGGCCCCCCATAAGGACCGAGGCTTGTGAACATAAGGTTTCTCTTACCTGTTTTTAGAGCCTTATCCGCTCAGTTTTCCTGCCCAGGTGGCTTTTAGCAGACACCCACTATAATGTCACCTGTCTACACGCTTTAATCCTGACCCATGGGCTCTCAGTTAGCTCTGAAAACTGAATTATGCTCTGTTCTGGAGACTTTTACTTTCAGGGCTACAAAGTACCCTGACCTACGTGGCCATCACAGTAACATAGTCTTTTAACACATTCATTAATAAATGGAGAGAAAATTCATTTGATTATTGTAATACTGGTAGCTTGGGTTTGGATTTTTTTTTTTTAGTAAAACATACCAACAAAGCTACATTACAATAAAGTGTTAATACTGCTGTTTGTTTTTAATCAAAATAAACAATCCCCCCAGCAGCAGAACATATGTACCAATTAGCCACCATATCATAAAATATTATCACCATGGTATTCATTGTTTTTTGCTTACATACTGCTATGTTCCTATTGTTACTACAATATCACATAAGGCCAAAATATCCACTGTCTTGGACTGAAAAAATGTCAAGTCTCTACACATGCCTTGTGTGCTAAGATGCAAAACACTGTGATGGCATCTTCTGTGAGTAATGATTTTTATAGAGATGATTCTTTTGATATTGCAGAGTCCTTCAAACATCAGTGTCAGATAAGTTGAGCAGCACGCTCATTTCACCAAGGCACAGCAAAAGATTAATATTATAAAGAAGGTGAACAGTAACAATTTACTGTACATCGTTCCTAACACATTTCACAATTTTAACCTTGAGATACGACACTTGATGTAATGTCAGATGCCAGAGTAAGAAAAAGTATTCCTTACAGCAAGCCTCAGGCTACTTATTGGTAATTGGTTTCATGAGCATTTAGAAAGTGATGAAATCATTTTGCCCATTTATATCTGAAATCCCTATCTCAAAAAACATATTGTTCTACTAGACAGTATACTGTCATGTCAAGTGTTCCATTTATTTTTGGAAAATCATTATCATAAGCTAACTGGTATGTTCAAAATCTTATTTATAGGCAAAGAAGCACAGCCTATATGTACCTAAAGCCAGAAATTTATTGTTAGTGTAAATGAAATCTTAAGAATCTCATAATAAGATCTAATTGTTGCTGGAACAGAAAGAACAACAAAGCAGTTGAAATTGGGAAAGAGGATTAGAAAATAACATGATTATATAACAATGTTATGCTCTCCATTTCACTGTCTTGCAGGATCATAACATGGGTGGCTAGCTTGGGGTGTTGTGAAAAGTTACCAGCATTTGGAGTCTTTTGCCAAGAGAAATATGATGATTGTGCTAATGGTTTCTTCCTCATCACCTGGGGTCCATTTGGGGTCATTAAAAATATTTATTAAGATGTTTTATACCTTTCTCTTTCTTCATTACGCATCTCCACATTATGTATGAATTTACTGTATGTAGTTCCTTTTCAATATGTCTTTTCTCCCTTTGTTACCTCTAAGAAAATTTTGTCCAGGTCTAAGTTTGTGATTCTGTAACTGACCATGGATGAGTTGCTTATAGCTGTGGGGTCTTCAGTGCCAACCGTGTGCCAGCCTCATGCCTTTTCCTTGTGCACATGTATGAAGACACCCCCCCCATTTGCCTTTATGCTCGTTCCTGCATCTTTGCTCTGCTGTTATACCAAGACCATACTTCTCTACATTACGTCATTATGTTGGAATCCTAAACATCTCATTCTTCACAGAATAATTTCTTGTTACTGCTATATAAATAAAACTATGGTTGTACCATGCAAAGATTATAATGATCTTTTATTTGCCTAAACTACATCTATATGGATTTACGTTGATTTTTTTTTCCTTAATATTATAATGACAGACATTGAAGAGATAATCTCTTTCTATTTGTCAATCCTTTGAATGATGTTCTTCATTTTGAATTTATCAGTCTTTTAGTATATTTTTCTCATTTATTACTTTAACTTCTGTATGCTTGATTAGTTTTGACAGATTAATATGAATTCCTCTTTCTTCTTTTTATATAGAGAAAATAAAAACATAAAATATAAATAAACTGTAGTCAAATAAATTTTCCTCCAGGGTATGGTCAACAGACTCCTTTGTTTACCATGAGGTACCTATGTACTCTTATACTTGGTCCAGGCACCCTCATCATTGTCTCTTGGACTGTGGTCCAGTGAACTATGATTCAGTTTCAACAACCAATCTCATTCAGGCAGCTGAAGAAATTACCTCCCCAAAAGCCTTTCTTGCCTACCGCTTTATCATTCTCCCTGGTTATTGTTTTATAGTATTGGTAACTGAATAGAACAGGTACTCAGGTATTTAAATAATATTTGACCTATTAAAATATAGCTGAAATTGAAAACAAGGTGCATTAATAACTCAAATTTAAATTCATTGCAAGCTAGGAGTAGATACTATTTTGTTTATATTTTCTTGACAAAGAGGAAGCAATGCCATAGAATAACTTGGGATACACTGCCGGGCATACTAAATTTTTCAGCTTTATGAACTGAATTTGCCGAATATGTCGCATCTCTTAGTCTTCTTCATCTGCAAAACCAGCCATGATTTCAATTAACATGTAAGGTTGAATATATGCTTAGTTGTATAAGCTTTTCTCATAGATAGAGCAGCCTGACTGTGATAGTACTTAAAAACAAAGTGATCAATTTTTCTGTTTACTCTCTAAATAATTCATGTTCTTGTGTCTGTACAGTGAAGGCACTTTTATTTCTCATTAGCAGGCATATCATTACTTCAAACAGAGCAGAATACTTGAAATTATCATTCCATTGTCTTTCTTAAAGTGTGCTCACTTCTTATGTTAAGAAAACTCACTCAAAACTCAAGAACTAAACTAAACTGTTTCCCACTTGTGCTTTATATAATCCAGACTGTCATTTAGATGCTGATGGTTTAGCTACACAAATTTTCTTCCTTAGAACTTCATGAGACACTATTGGTTGCGTTACTCTACAGGTGATGACAGTGCAGGTTTTCTGTTTTTACCTTATCAATAAATATTTGTTTATAAAGGTAGGTGGAATATTCCACTAACTATATTTTTCCCTATTCGGATCCAAAATAAGTGTCTAAAACATAAATTCTAATAAAAAATATTAGAAATAAATTTGAAATTTATCAGAGTATTGCTAAATTAGAGGTTATAAAAAGCTGAAATAAACCCACATATTTTTGCATGTATATTTAACCACGAAATTTTAAGAAAAGACCTGATAGAATTAATCTATTGTATTCTCCTACGTAGCCAATGTAGAAGAATTAGCAGCTCTAAGATTTGAGGCAGATCTCAGGTGAGCATAACTGTCTTTTAAAAGTCTTTCTCCTGCTCTCCGTTGACATCATATGAAATCTCTTACAGCAACTTTCCTATTGCAGATATGTTTGTGAGACCAGTTTGGAGCAAAGATGGCAAGTAACATATTAAAAAATAGTTTTGTTTCTTTTAAGGTTTAAGGTTGCTGTGAAGCACAATTGTGTCAGATCAACAGATGGCACAACACAAACAGATGATCAGAACATGAAGTAGTAAGTATTCTTTGGCTAAAAGTTTGTATGTGTGTTTATTCTTATACTTTGATGAAGATGGACAGTAGTACTATCAATACACTAACTCTAGAAGACTTAAGACATAAAAAATATTTTGTACTACAATGAAAGTAGACACATACTCCAAAATGTGAAGTTACTTTAAGAATGAAACTCCAAATTATTGAGCTATGCAGCAGACTGTTGTTGTCAAAAACTTCTTACACCCTTTTATATCAAATATTTGTAGGCATTGAATATATCACCCATATGCTAACTATAAATAGGGTCATAACATGTAGCAACTTACTCAAGGCTTTGTGTCAAAAATCCAAATATATCAAAAGTTATAAGATGAATGAATGACAAATACCAGAAAATAAGGTATTGCTATTTTTCTAACCTGAGTCTCATGATCTGGCTGAGAATGCTGAAACAAACACATATGAGGCAGAGATTTAATTAAAATGAAATATAGTTCTGTTACCCACAAAAATCTTAAAGACATATCTACTCTGGGACATACAATAGAAAGTAAATTTTCTCCTCGGGAGTTTTAGAAATGGAATGTTCTTTATAACAACTGTAATCAAAACTAAAAATGTCATGATGGAGTTATACTATTTTTTAAAATGTTAATCTGTAACAGTACTGTTTTTTTTCACCTTAGGCTATCTTGAATTGTTCTTAAAGCACTTCTTTTTAATTGGTTGGAGTTGTTGATGTCATTTGTTGAATGGCAGGATCTAGGATTAAATACTGCTTGTTTCACTGTTTATCTTCATGATAATGGGGAAGACACTAATAAAAATGACTGTTACTTGTATTCAGCAATGTCTATTTTCAGTGTTATTCCTTGCAGGAAGATAAATCCAATATTTAGAGTGTTGTACTCCCCTTATGGTTTCTATTTCATCTCGGGATGAGAAGAGGAGATTGTTATTTCCTTTCTGGTTAGTGGTCACTAGCATCTGCCATTGCAGGTAGAAATGAATTCTGACAGATATCTTTTTTTCCCCTGCAGCTTGGTATTTTGCAAAAGATTTCTAAAGGTTCTTGTATTTTGCATCTGCTCACATGACTTATAAAAGTCATTAAAGTTATCTACAGGAAAATAAATCATAAATAATTACATTGAAATAATTATTGCATTTGAGAGGAAATTTTGAGCAAGTCTGACTGTCTGCTTGTTCATGGAAACTATAACTTTGGTGAGAAAAACTCCACAAACTAGTTCAGACATCTAAAAGTATAGTGTAAATTTGACTCTAGATGGCTTTGTAGTCAATGAGAAGAAGGAATCTCCACAGAACCACCTCTCATTTAAGAAATATGAGTCCATTGTCTAGAAAGCCCTCAGGAGCTATAAAGCTAAGGTAGACCTGTAACTTTTAGGCATCTAAAATTGTGTCCAATTTTGGTTTATTCATGTTTTTAAATTATTTTTACATCTATAAGCAGTGACTATGAAACATGAAGCTAACATTCCATCATCAGATGGAATGAGATGAGGTTTAATAAGGCCAAGGGCCAGGGCCCGCATTTTGGTCACAACAACCCCGGGCAACGCTACAGGCTTGGGGAAGAGTGGCTGGAAAGCTGCCCGGCAGAAAAGGACCTGGGGGTGTTAGTGGACAGCCGGCTGAACATGAGCCAGCAGTGTGCCCAGGTGGCCAAGAGGGCCAATGGCATCCTGGCCTGTATCAGGAATAGCGTGGCCAGCAGGAGAAAGGAAGTCATCGTGCCTCTGTACTCGGCACTGGTGAGGCCTCACCTCAAGTACTGTGTTCAGTTTTGGGCCCCTCACTACAGGAAAGACATTGAAGTGCTGGAGCGTGTCCAGAGGAGAGCCACCAAGCTGGTGAGGGGTCTGGAGAACAAGTCCTATGAGGAGAGGCTGAGGGAACTGGGCATGTTTAGTTTGGAGAAGAGGAGGCTGAGGGGAGACCTCATTGCCCTCTACAACTACCTGAAAAGAGGTTGTAGAGAGGCGGGGGTTGGCCTCTTCTCCCAAAGGAATAATGACAGGACCAGAGGTAATGGTATGAAGCTGCGGCAGGGGAGGTTCAGGCTAGATATTAGGAAGAATTACTTTACTGAGAGGGTGGTCAGGCACTGGAACAGCCTGCCCAGGGAGGTGGTGGAGTCACCATCCCTGGAGGTATTTAAGAAACGTGTAGACGTGGCTCTTCAGGGCATGTTCTAGTCCAACCACTAAGATTCTGTGATTCTGTGAGAATCACATTTATGCAATCTTACTTCTGTTACTGATTGTGACCCTCTGAAATTCACTGACAAACATGCCGCATAGAGTAGTATGTCATCAGGATTTAGAAAAGACTAGCCATTCACTGTCACTTTTTCATCCACTTATGACACAGAATTTACTATTGAGAGAATATTTAATCTATCCTGCACAGAAATATATTTGGTGGAAGGTAGAATGTTGAAAACAGAAGGGTGTAGGAGATTGCAAAATGATCCTAATTTCACAAAGTACTGTAAAATGTCATCAATTAGATATCCTCCATGGACTTAAGCTATTCTTCCAGAAATGTATGGATGTCTCATAGATACTGTGTCATTTCAGCAGAAGATCAGGCTGAACACAGAACACCTGAGATGGTAGTAGGTGCTATCCAACATATTATATGGCATCTTCCCTGGTAGGCAGCTAGTGAGCATTTGGAATACTAATGGTCTAATAGAAACCTTCTTGGGTAACTTTCTTTTCTGAGACAGACAGCTTTAATTATGACAATTATCCTTTTGATCAACAGGTTCTTTCTGTAAGATGGCTTTTAAACTGTGCAGAATTATTCCTATCAGAATAGAGAGCTTAACCGACAGCCATTAGCACATGGTTTCCGAAACAGTGGCTGACAGGAACTAGAAATTACATTGTTTGCCATCAGCATTTGATATAACTGTTTACCCAGTGTTTTTGCTGCTGATCGAAGTTTGGGAATTCAGAGCTGAATCATAAAAGATTTTCCCGCTTTGTGAGTGCATATGTATGAAAACATTTTCCTGTAGAATTTCTTCTAAATCTTAAAACCAGAAGATTTTCCTGAATCTGTTGTAGCAGTATCATTACTAAGCTGTTCCAGTTCAGTATATTTTATTTCAAAGATTATATGTTCTTAATAACCTCCCTCTCTGCATGTGCATACGGTATACTTTAATAAAAGTATATTTAATTCAATCAAAACACTTTCTTACTACCTTTAATTACAGTGTACATTCTGCTTAAAAGTCTGGCAAAAAATGACATTTGTGAGTTATTTTGACTGGCAAACCTGTTATGTACTAACTTTGCATGAGAGTACAATATATTAGTCCAAGTGTGCAGATGCAGTATCAACAGTCAATCTACACTGAAACGTTGGATGGTTGATAAAGAATAATAAGGAATCAAGCTAAGATGTGTGTATGTGTTTATTGTGTTTGCATGCACTTTCTCCCAAGAAAGATCTGCACATCTAAACAATAACAGTCACTGCAGCAATAAAGTTTACAGATTGGATCGATTTTGCCTAGATCCTACTTGGTATATCGTACATATGATATTATAGTGTCTGCTGATAGTCTGGTTTTAGGGGCTTCCATCCTCTCTTCCTCCTCCATATTATTTCTTATCAACATAATTTTACCAAGATTCCCATTTAATATTGAATAAAATTATTTCTTTAATGTGGATAATTTACAAATTATTTTTTTTTTTTTTTTTAAAGAGTTGGGATGGAGATGAACTGAAACATTAAAATTTAGAAACCTCTTTAACCTGGAATGTTGAAAAATATCCACTGGAATTCAAACCTGAAAAAACAGTCCATGCCCTAAACAGAAATTCAGTTTTCTGAATTATAAACCACTTGGGATAAGAGTCAGTGCTCAAGTCTGCCTAAAATTATCCTTGGTTCTTAGCTTGACTTGTCTGTACAGAGGCAGAGGTGTTGGTTATGAGGCAATTGGTGCCTACTTCTATTTAAGTTTTCGTTGCCATTCAGAGTTTGGCAACTGTTTGTTATGGGATCAGATAGAGAACAAGTAAGATAAAGACTGACTCTAATTAATGGTTGAGATAATTGATTAAAAGAGAAAATGGTTAGGTAAGCCTCTCCGTGATAGAGGAATAGATTTCATCTTGGCTTTTTATCCAACAATGTTCAAACAGAAAAACAATAAAAAATTAAAATGTGCTTGCATTTCAAGGAAATAAATATGAAACCACAGTTTTGGTCATCACAATCAAGAATCTAAAGTGTTAGGTTGGAATGATGTTTCAAGGTCAGGGATTTTTATTTATTTCTTTGTTTAAATATGTATGTATATATATCCATGATTTGGTGTGTAATCTCTAGCATTTATCCACACAAATGGCTCACATGAGGGTAAGTGAAAATGATCTCACGAAGTGCAGTTTATGGCATGAGGGTCAGACATTGTGCTATGTCACACTGTGCTGAGATCTAGATTTCACCACTGCAGGGTAAAGTAGGCTGAACAGTCTCATGAACAGTAGACTGTTAGGCACATACTGTCACCACCACAAGTTAAATAAAAATGCTCAAAAAAGGACTAGATAGACTGGATGGGATACATGGAAGTGTCTAGCATTTCCTTACAAATTTAGATGCCATAGACTTTTAGAAAATAATAGTTAGGAGAAATTAAGTAGAAGAGTATAGTCAAGTGTGCTTGTGTGTGTTTAGGTCAAGTGTGCTGAACTCTTAAAGAGGTACTTTTATTTGGGAATTAAAGTAGCTCCCCTTCACTATAATTTTAATTTCTGTGATTGTGTAATCAATACAGTGTAATGAAGCAATTTTATTCCCAGCATTGACTTCTTCATCATTCATGTTTTGTTTCAAAACAAGCATGGTTTTGAAGTGAATCTTCCAATTGTCCTCCCTTATATTTGTTGATTAAATTTACTCAATAGTTTTACTCCCCACAAAGTAGATATCTGTGAGGGGAAGCTAAGTCAGAAACTACATTTTATGAGTAAACTAACATGCTTTAGTTTCTTAAAGGAAAACAAAGCTCTGAACCTTCAGACAGTTTTATATTAAACGTGTGGTAGTTGTATTCAGTAAATGACATCATCAAAATAAATCCAGTCAGGAGTAAAAGCTCTGAACCTCACCTGTTGTACATGGAGCATGCCCAGCCTGATTACTTTGATCTACTGCTTCTCTCCTAGTCTTTCTGAATGCCTTGATAGTATAGATACAGCCAGTGAGAACCAGTCACCCAATGCTGAATGTGATTTAACTTGTATACGCTTTTGTGAGTTTAACTCTTGTAAGTAACACTTCTCATCCTGGGTAAGGGTGAGAAATTCCTCATGTAGCTTTTTTTTGTTTCCTGGTATTTCTGCACTGTAGCTTTCTGATTAATCTCTGAGCTGAAATTCATCTGCTGCTTAAGTTAATTTTCTAGTGCTCTTTTAGATATGCCTCCCCCTGAGCCCTCTGCCTGCTTATTCAGAAGGTCTCCCATAGAGTTTCCCACAGGGCATGTGGCATATTGATTAGCCCCATACAGACCCTGAAAATATCTTACATCTGGGTGACTGAACCAAGCTCAGCTAGTCCTTTAAACATTATTTACACACAGACTATTAGAGCAATTTGATAAGAAGTGCCTGTTTCTCTATGATGCTTAGATCATCAACAATTCTCAGTCCCGAAGTCAGCTAGTTCATTTCAAAGTGTCAGAGGATGAAATTGGTCTCAAAGAGAACTAATTCTCAATTTCATTCTATTAGCCTTTTTTACCCAGCCAACAAATTCAATACTGCTGGTACAATACTACTACAAAAATACTGCAGTTTCCTTTTTTTTTTATCTTGTTGCCATTACTGGATTATTGAAGATTGCATAGAAGGGTCAGCACATAAGAAATTAGGAAATCTTCCTGATACCACATGAAATTTTATTCATCTGAAATACCAGATTTTTCTAGTTAGGAGCACAAACTACAGAACCATAGGTATCAAGATGCAAATAGCTTTTCCGTGTAACAATTTATGCCATGGTAAATAAAATAGCCGATGTAGTCAAATGACTGCATTTTTTCAGCTTGATAATAAAATTGCTTTGAGAAAATGTTATGCCCTGGGTTGTGCTTGATAGATTAACCATTCAGCACTTCAGTTCATCTATTGTTTACCAAGAAAATGATAAACTATAGATGAGCCATGCATTTTATGGCACTGAGGAGGAACGCAACAGTTTATTTGGTTTTGCAAATGCAAGAAGTTCAGTTTCTCAAAAAAATAACAATGCATAGTATAATGATCTGCATTTATGAACTTAAACATAGCTGGGCATTTACAGAGGCTTTTAGAAAAACATTTAGTAGTCTAAGAAACCATGTTATGTGAATTTAGCTGCTTAAATTTAGAACAGTGGCTAGACAAAATGGTGTTGTATATTGTCTCATTTCTGCAATAGTGGAAATCATCCTATTACTTCCAAACATCTTCAGTGTGTTTGTCTGTACCTCTCTTTGTCATGTCACTATTTCTTTATCTTGAACAGAGAAAAATAAGTTTTTCTAGGATGCAAGTCATCTTTTTGTGCATCCACAGAAAAATGAAAGGAATTGTGAACTACAAATATCTTCTTAGCAATGACCTAAAAGAGAAATAAAAGTGAAACACTTGTGAATGTCTGAAGTTCCAGCATCTAAAGTTGAGCAGAATGTAAAGTTTTTGTCACTGATCTGTTTTATTGGTAATTTTTATTTAGTGGAAAGAAGTATACAGATATTTCAATAAGTAACATCCCACTCCCAGCTGACAGTGATAACTGCAAGATGATAAAATCAGCTTCCTTTCTCTAGCATATTTTTCCAGCGACCTAGAACGTTGAATTCCTTTCTGTGTAGGGTCTCTGTTTCAACAGGAGAGCTAAAAAGCATATTCAACCCTGATAATCTGAATTCTGGTATTTAAAGTGTTTTCTTAGCCTGAGGAAGCTGCTTGTTCAAATTGCTTAGCCTGAGACTTGTTTAAAACCTTGTTAAAAGGTATTTGACTCCTGAAGTAAATATTCTGCAGATAAGTAGGTTTAATGAGCAAAATCAGACAGCAGCACAATGCTTATAATTGAATTGCATGTACTCTGAATGAGAGTACAAACATTAATCACAATTGTTCCATTATCAGATACTGGAAGACCTGTTTTCTGCAAACCAGCTGGTCACAAGTGAGAGCTAGCAGTCAGTGCGGACAATCTAGAAAGCTTTCTGACAGTCACTAGAGCAAAAGTTGCATGCTCAATAACACAACATCACGTGTCCAGGAAAACTTTATGAGAAAATTTTAGCAACAAGGCAACAGAATACATTTGGAGATTATTTTTCACAAATTTCTAACTCTCACTTAATTTGGACTAGGTTTTCTTTTCTGATGTGTTAATTGCAACAAAAAATGTCTTTTATTCTACAATCAAGAAAGTATGTTGAGAATTGTTCTCATTGTAGAAAAACACATCATATGTAAATAAAACAAAAATTTCACTGGTTCAATTGAGAAAATTCGTATGTGATTTTTTCCTTTCTTTGTTTCAGTAGTTGAATAAGTTAATCAAAACACAAGTCAAATGCAGATAGCAAATGCAGAACTTTTTTAGGAAAAAGTTTGAAAAGGGACGTGAGAAGATCTCAAATGGCAATATTGAAATGAGCAGGTTTCTGCATCCTCACAGAGGCAATCCCTATGATTATTGAGGCAGGCATTCTCAGACCTTGATCTGGGTAAATTTGTTCAGAATTAGAGGTGTATGATCATTGCCTCCATGTGAAAAGAACTTTTAGTAACAATATGTATTTAAAGCTCTTAGTTTCAATAATTAGAATTTGTAGGACTGGAAAATACTTCCAGAAATTATCTATCTCTGTGCATCAAGGTAGAGTGAACTATATGGTATAATCTGCAACAGATTTTTGTCTTTCTGATGTCTGTTTAGGTTGTCAACTCTGGTATTTTACTATCCTTTTTGCAAAGTCTTTCCCGTTTCTACCTCTGAAACTTCCTTTCTGCACTGTAATCCAATTGCATATTTTCCTATATAAAATGAGCATCGATTTAAAGTATTCTTATAATTTTGTTCTCAACCTTGTTTATAGTTAAAAGCTGTTATCGCATAATCTCTTTCCTCTTTAAAGCTAAATGATACCAGTTCATTCAGTGTTTTCAGTAGACTGTTTCTCTTTTTTTCCTTTTTTTCTTTTTTTTTTCTTTTTTTTCTTTTTTTTTTGAGGGAGGGTGGCCCAATTATTTAGAGGGAAATGCAGTGGACAAAGTTAAACTATGCTCAGGAGAATAAAACAGAATTATTTCTTACGCATTACAAATTTCAGTATGTTCCTACCAATCGCTTACCCTCCACAGTGCCAGGGGACTCTGATTAATTTTCAGATTTTGCTGTGCTCAAATCCCCAGATTCTTTTTTTGCAGATCTGCTACTTAGTCATGGTTTTTCATCATATATTAATTCAATTGATTATTATTGTTGAAGTATGGAATCTTGGAATTTCTCTTATTAAGTTAGTTCATTTTTGAGCATGTTTTTTAAAAATTTGTCACAAACATTGATATTTCTTTTCTTGTTTACCAGCACATTGGTAGTATTCCCTATATTTATCATTTGTAAATTATGTAAGTGAATGTTTATTTTATCAAAACGTTGAAAAATTCTTGACTTAAGACAGGTTTTTGCAGTCCAAACAATTGGGAAATATGGGAATGCCTGATAAGAATAACCGTTTTACTGAACATTACTTTGAAAATCTGATTCAACTGGTTATATCATTGAATGAACTGAGATAAACAATGCAGAAATTATGTATTTATTTATTTATTTATTTTCTTGATGATTTTATATCAACGTAGATGCACTTGAAGATCCATACAGAAGCTCTAGAATGCTCATGATTGTGGAATGCATTAATTACATCCAAATCTGTTGTGCTTCTATTACATCAGTTGCACAGAACTGAACAATTTATATGTAAGTATTATTAAAGAATTCCAATGGAAAACTTCGAGATTTTTTTTTCCCTGAGCTGTTATAAAACTACTTTTTGACTCAGAGTAAACAGGAATGAGAGAGAAATTTTGAGTACTAAACAGATTTATTTCTAAATTCAAGTGTGTCAACAGCAGAATGTTAACTGTGATATTTATCATAGAATAATACGCTCAAAGAATGCTTGGCGCTGGAAGAGACCTTAAAGATCATCTAGTTCCAGTGCCCTGCCATAGGCAAGGACACCTTCCAATAGACTAGGTTGCTTCAAGCCCCATCCAGCCTGGTTCTGAACACTTTCAGGAATGGGGCATCCACAAATCCTCTGGGAAACCGATTCCAGTGTCTCGCTATCTTCACTCTCATTATTTCTTCCTTATATCTAATCTAAGTGTACCCTCTTTCAGTTTAAAGCAATTACCCCTTCCCCTGTCACTACACGTCCTTGCAAAAAGTCTCTCTCCAGCTTTCTTGTAGGCCCCTTTTAGGTACTGGAAGGCTGCTATAAGGTCTTCCCAAAGCTTTCTCTTCTCCAGCCTGAACAAGCCCAACTCTCTCAGCCTGTCTTCATAGGAGAGGCGCTCTGGCCCTCTAGTCATCTTTCTGGCTCTCTTCTGGACTCATTCCAGCAGGTTCATGTTGTTCTTATGTTGGAAGATGCAGAGTGGCACTCCAGGTGGGGTCTCATTAGAGCAGAGGGGCAGAATCACGTCGGTTAATAGGCTGTCCACACTTGTTTTGGTGCAGCCCAGGATAAGGTTGGCTTTCTGGACTCCAAGCACATGTTGCCAGCTCCTGTTGAGCTTCTCATCCACAAGCATTCCCAAGTCGTTCTCCTCAGGGCTGTTCTCAATCCATTCTCCAACCAGCCTGTATTTGTGCTTGGGACCTTGCACTTGGCCTTCTTGAGCTTCACAAGGTTTGCACAAGCCCATTTCTCAAGCCATCCAGGTTCCTCTGAATGGCATCCCATCCCTCCAGCATGTCAACTGCACCACACAGCTTCTTGTCATCGGCAAACTTGCTGAGGGTGCACATTCAATCCCTCAGTCCATGTCACTGACATAGCTGTTAAACAGCACTGGTCCCAGTACCGACTCCTGAGGAACTCCACTCATCACTGATCTGTAAGTTGGACATGAAGTCATTGACTGCAACTCTTTGAGTGTGAGCATCCAACCAATTTCTTATTCCCTGAGTGATCCATCCATCAAATCCATGTCTCTCCAATTTAGAGACAAAGATGTTGTATGGGACATTGTCAAATGTTTTAAACAAGTCCAGGTAGATGATGTCAGTTGTTCTTCCCTTACACACCGACACTGTAATCCCATCGGAAAAGGCCAACAAATTTGTCAGGCACAATTTGCTTTTAGCAAATCCATGCTAGTTGTCACCAATCACATCCTTATTTTCTATGTGCCTTAGAATAGTTTCAAGGAGGATCTGGTTCATAATCTTGCTGGGAACAGAGGTGATGCTGATTAGCTTGTAGTTCGCTGAGTCTTCCTTTTCTTCGTTTTTAAAAAGGGGGCGTATTTTTCCCTTTTCCAATAAGAGGGAGTATCACCAGACTGTCACTACTTCTGAAATATGATGGATAGCGGCTTAGCAAACACCGACACTGTAATCCCATCGGAAAAGGCCAACAAATTTGTCAGGCACAATTTGCTTTTAGCAAATCCATGCTAGTTGTCACCAATCACATCCTTATTTTCTATGTGCCTTAGAATAGTTTCAAGGAGGATCTGGTTCATAATCTTGCTGGGAACAGAGGTGATGCTGATTAGCTTGTAGTTCGCTGAGTCTTCCTTTTCTTCGTTTTTAAAAAGGGGGCGTATTTTTCCCTTTTCCAATAAGAGGGAGTATCACCAGACTGTCACTACTTCTGAAATATGATGGATAGCGGCTTAGCAATTTCATCCACCAGTTTCCCCAGGATCCTCAGACGCATCTCATCAGTTTCCGTGGACTTGTGCACTTTCAGGTTCCTTAGTTGAACTTAGACCTGGTGTTGACCTGCAGTGGGCAGTTCTTCATTCTTCCAGTCCATGCCTTTGCCTTCTGTGATGGGCAGTATGGCTCGAGCACTTGCAAAGCAAAAAAGTCAAGGAATACCTCAGTCTTCTCGATATCTTAGGTAGCTAGGTCTCCCATTTCCTTCTGCAGAGGGCTCCTGTTTTCCCTTGTCTTCCTTTTTATCATGGATATACCTGTAGAAGCTTTTCTTGTTGCCCTTGATGTTCCTACCCAGGTTTGATTATATCAGGGCTTTAGCTTTCCTAACCTGATCCCTGCCTGCTCAGACAATTTCTCTGCTACCTGTCCTTCCTTCTGCCCTCCATAAGCTTCCTTTTAGTCTTTGAGTTTGTCCAGGAACTCCTTGTTCATCCATGCAGGCCTCCTGGCATTTTTGCCTCACCTCCTCGTGGTTGGGATGCATCGCTTCTGAGTTTGGAGGAGGTGATGCTTGAATATTAACCAGCTTTCTTGGCCCCTCTTCCCTCCAGGGCTTTATCCCATGGCACTCTACCAAGCAGACCCCTGAAGAGGCCAAAGTCTGCTCTCCTGACTTCCAGGGTAGCAAGCTTGCTGTGCACTCTCCTCACTGCCCTAATCATCTTGAACTCCACTGTTTCACGTTCACTGCAGCCAAGGCTGCCCTTGAGCTTCATATTCTCCACCAGCTCCTCCTTGTTGGTGAGAACAAGGTCCAGCATAGCACCTCTCCTCATTGGTTCCTCTGTCCCTTGGAGAAGGAAGTTATCATCAAAGCATTCTAAGAACCTCCTTGATCGCTTATGCCTTGCTCTGTTGTTCCTCCAACAGATATTGGAGTGGTTTAAGGCCCCCCATAAGGACCGAGGCTTGTGAACATAAGGTTTCTCTTACCTGTTTTTAGAGCCTTATCCGCTCAGTCTTCCTGCCCAGGTAGCTTTTATCAGACAGACTTATTGTCTGTTATGCCTGACTTATTGTCTCTCACTTCCTCCATTCCCAGGTGGAGCTCCAGGCACTCTGGCTGGCCATTGGCATAGAGGGCCCTGCCTGTCTTTTCTGAAACACCCGTATCCTTCCATTTCAAAACCCAGTCTTAGAAGCCCTCCCACCATGTATCTTTGATGCCAATAAGTTCATAGCCCTGCAGGTGTGCACACGTCTCTAACTCCTCTTGTTTATTTCCTTTGCTACCAGAGTTATCATCAAGGCATTTGAAATGAATCCCCAATGAAGATGACTTACTGGCTGGAGTGCCTGGAATTCCTCTGTGCTGTATTCCACATGCTCTCCTGATGATCTGTGACACTTCTCTAGGCTTTGAACACCTATTGCTGGCACTGTCATCAAACTGGTAGTAGTGGGATAAGCAACACTGTTAGTTTAAAAGCCCTCTTCACAAGAAAGTAATATAATTTCCCCAAATATCTTCCGATGTACCTTGGTACGATTTGTTAAAATTTGCCTCTTTCCACAGTAGACTTCCTAAAAGGTTCCTGTGAACTTCTGCCAATAGAGAGCAAAAGGTAGACTTACTGATTAACCTTTCTCCACCCCATCTGAGTGAGAATGATTTTCTTTTCTCACATTTTAATAGTTTTTTGGGGTACTGTTCATAAATTATGATCAAAGAATGATGTTCACATTTCATGTAGTGATATTACAGGATAGCTCTGCATGCAAAAATCAAAATTAATGATAACAGCCTGAAGTTGCCTGTATGTGGTGTTACTGGAATTGTCTGCTATTTTCCTTTTCTTTCTATTGCTTTTCTTACAGAAACTGAGTATCTTCCCATGACTGTGCTAACAAACCTCATGAAAAGCAAGCTCCGTGTACCTATTCACATACACAGTAGGTTATTAAGTCTCACTAAGGGAGAAGAGGGATGCTTACCATAGTTTATTCTAAGCAGATAATAAGAAAACCTGCAGGAATCTGTATGTTACTGTGAGAAGCTACAACAAAGGACTTTTGATCCTGTATTAGCCTCTGTGATTGCATCTATGCCTGCTTTCTAAGTGGTTCCTCGTCTAAGTGAACTGGCTTGAACTTTTGTACCAGTTCACTGACCAGAAACAAAGTGCCAGAAATAAGTCAGAACTGCAGTATGACACACTCATTCTTACAGCCACAGAATTTTAGAATTAATAGCTTTCCCAGAAGTCAAAATTTTGATAGCAACAATATTCATGGACATATGATTTATACATGCGGAACAATGAATAATTGGTTTCCACATTATTGTTATAAAATACCCCACTTCCATGAAGTAGTATATAATTAAAAAGTCTGATAGCATAGTCTACTTAACAATTTCATAATTAATTTCAATATAATTTTTAATTTTTTAAATTTTATTTTCTGCATTCCTTTTCTGAGCTTTAGTATTTACAGGTTAATATGCAATTGTGAGATTGGAAACACAAGTCAAATGGGGGAAATAGAAAACAAGATTACGTTATGCAGAAATGATAAAAATGAAGACATTTTGGATAAAGTGTAGATCTCCCAGATGAAATGGTAATATCTGTTTCCTTGTTTTTAAGAACATGGTCAGAGAGAGGTTATATTTTTCTTGTGGTGGCAGGGTAATGAGATTTTGTGAAAACCAGTGTGGAACACATCCAAAATAAAGGAGATAATAAAAAGTCTGACAAACTTTAGGAAGCAAAAGAAAGATTTTGTTCGCTTCACACAGAACTAAACTATCTTATGTAATTTAACACGTTTATTTCTGTTTCAGTGAAATTGGGATTGCATTTCATAGAACCACAGGATAGCTGAGATTGGAAGCGACCTCTTGAGATTATCTGGTCCAAAACCCCTGCTCAAACAGAGCTAGAGCATGTTATCACAACCATGTACAGTCAGTTTTTTAATATCTCTCCAGGTGGAGACTCCAAAATTTCACTGGGCAACTTGTTCCACTGTGCAAAAACCCTCACACTAAACATTTTTTTCCTTGTTTTAAGGTGGAAATTCATGTGTTTTAATTTGTACACATTGCCTCTTGTCTTCTTACTGGGCATCACTGAAAAGAGTCTGGCTCCACCTGCTTTACTCTCTGCCATCAAGCATTAATACATACGAATAAGAGCCTCTGAGTCTTCTCTTCTCCAGGCTGAGCAGTTTCACCTCTCTCAGACCCTTGACCATGTTCATGGCCCTGTGCTGAGCTTTGTCTCCAGCGTGTCCATGTCTCTCTTGTACTGTGCAACCTAGAACTGGACCTAGAACTGAGAAGAGAGCAAGGATAACCTTTCTGCTAACAGCAGTATTCTTAATGCAGTCTGGAAGGCCGTTAATCTTCTTGGCAGTGAGGGCATGTTGCTGGATCATGGTCAGCTTGCTGTCCACCAGGACCCCCAGGTCTCTCTCCAAAGCTACTTTCCAACCAGTCAGGCCCCAAATTGAACTGGTGCAGGATTTGACATTTCCCTTCATGAGGTTCCGTCTTGTCGAGGTCCACCTGAACGGCAGCATACCCATCTGGTGTATCAACTACTCCTCTCAGTTTTGTATCATCTGTGAACTTGCTGAGGATGGACACTAGACACATTGTCATTAATGAAGGACCAATTATCAACCCCTGGATTATGTCACTGCTGACTGGGCTCCAGCTGGACTTTGTACCCAGCCTTTCAGCTAGTTTTCAGTCCAATTCATTATCCATTTATATATTTCAACTCATTTATCTAAACCAACTCACTTATCTAACCCATTTGGACAATCACCATAAGATTCCTAATAAATAAATGTAATGATAGATTATTTGGGCATCAGAAGAAGTTATCTGTGGAGACATAAATTAAGAGAACTTGAAATGAATATGGAATAAATATCTGAAGGCTAAAAATGAGATGTAAGGGAATAAAATAACATCAAAATAAGAAAAACTCTTTCTGAATCACAGAAAGGCATTTTAGCAAAGAATAGTTTATGAATGTAGCAAATTATAGTGGTAAATTACAGTGGCAAAAAGTGAAATGTAATTGACAAAAGGTTGATTAGAGGTAGGCAAGTACAAGGAACATAAGCCCAAGGACTTATCAGGCTTCACTAGGTTACCAAAATATGATGCTGAATTTTTTGTCTTATATAGTCAAGTCTCTCAAGAACTTTTTCTTCCAGTAGTTCCAAGAAAAGTGCTACTGCACATTGTAAATTATACCTGCACAGTAGATTTGTCACTAGTTATTCTGTAAATGCACAGAGAAATTCTTAACTGGATGCACAGAGTGTGATTTCATGCTTATTTTTTCTTCTCTCAGCTAAGAAAGCCTCTAAATTGAATTCAAAACTGAGAGAATTTTAAGATGCTTCATGGATGTTTGGCATTCCAAACCTATGGAAAAAAAAAAAAAACAGAATAAAAATAAATTTGAAGGGACAGACTTCAGTAACCCTGAGAAGCAGAGGAAAGATGAAGTTGTCTAAGTATATATTTCTGAAGGAATGCAGCAAATGAAGGGAAAGGTGTAATGACTTCATTTGCCTTTAAATAATGCCCTTGCTGCCTATGACTTTATTGGTCAATGACAGGGAAAGAGAAGCTATGATATGACGACAACATGGTTGAAACACAGCTCCGAATAGTAAAGTTTAAATACAGCTGTCAATATATGAACTAGCAGTAAGTTGAATAGCTCTCCAGACCCTACTAACTATATTGACTAGGTGTCCACTGATTACATTGCCAGCTTAGAATTTTGGGTTTTTTTCCTCCACATATATTCTATAGACACAAATACAATAAAGAAAGGAGGTGTCAGCTGAGGTCAGGAGTTAAATGGTGAGCGGAAGAATGGCTGAAAGAGCTTTGAGAGCACTGTGGTGCTGTAACAGCTGGGTTGTACAGTTAAAAAAAGAAAATAGTTTTTCAGATCTGTCTTGTGAGACTGGTCATTTGCTTGATACCCTTCTACCAAGAGCTGTTTTGTTTGCTTGGTTTGAAGCATTTTTTCTTATGTCTAACAGATGCATGGATAGAGTCTACAAATGCAGCTCTGCCATCAGCAGTTAAACAGCTTCTCAAGCAATGCACCACCAGGCTGATGTGAACTGACAGTACTTACATCCAGGTGTCATTGTCTAACATGCTTGTTGACAAAAAACGTAGCTTGACAAATTTTTATTGTTCTGTTTCACCTCTCCACGCAGTGTTCCTTTTCTTAACAGGAAATGTTAAGGGACTGTTTGTTTAGCATGTTAAAAGTTCATGTTCATGAAGACTTCATGTGTGTGCCTGTAGATCTTCATAATTTCTACACATAGACTCATCTGACCTCCCTAGATACTTCCCATTTGTTCTATAACTTCCTTTACAAGGCTCTCGGTTATAGTACAATTCTGAAAAATAACCTTGTCATGGTTTAAACCCAGCTCGCAACTAAGTACCACGCAGCCTCTAGCTCACTCTCCTGCAGTGGGATGGGGGGAGAAAATCAGGAGAGTAAATGTGAGAAAACTTGTGAGTTGAGATAAAGACATTTTAATAAGTAAAGCAAAAGCCAACATGCAAGCTAAACAAAACAAAGAATTCAGTACTTCCCACGTAGGTGTTCAGCCATCTCCAGTAAAGCAGGGCTCCAGTATAGAATTGTCTGGGTTGGAGGGACCTTTCAGATCAAGTCCAACCATCAAGCTAACGCTGCCCAAAACCGTAACTAAACCCTATCACTAAGCACTAAGTCTAACCATCTTTTAAATTCCTTGAGGGATGATGATCCCATCACTTCTCTGTGCAGCCTGTTCCAACGATTAATAACCCTTTCAGTGTAAACATTTTCCCTAATATCTAATCCAAACCTAGTGCAACTTGAGGCCATTTCCTCTTGTTCTATGGCTTGTTACTTGGGAGAAGAGTCAGACCCCACCTCTCTACAACGTCCTTACAGGTAGTTGTAGACAACAATAAGGTCTCCTTTTCTTCAGGCAAAACAGCCCCAGTTCCCTCGTCACCTCCTCCTACTACTTGTTTTCCAGCTTTGTTGTCTTTCTCTGCACTTGCTCCAGAATCTCAATGTCCTTTCTGTAGTGAGGAACCCAAAACTGAACACAAAATTTGAGTTGGGTGCCTCATCAATGCTGAGTACAGGGACACAATCATTTCCCTAGTCCTACTCACCACAGTATTCCTGATACAGGCCAGGATGTTGTTGTCCTTCTTGACCACCTGGACACTCTGCTGGCTCATGTTCAGCTGACAGTCCACCAACACCCCCAGGTCCTTTTCTGTTAGGCAGCTCTCCAGCCACTCTTCCTGAAGCCTGTAGCACTGCATGTGGTTGCTGTGACCCAAATGCAGGACCAGGACTTGGCCTTGTTGAACCTCATACCATTGACTTTGGCCCATAGATCCAGCCTGTCCAGCGTAATTCTGCATTACCATGCATTATGATTACTTTGGAAGACAAAACACCGTAACTCTGAACATCTCCCCTTTCTGCATTCTTCCCCCAGCTTTTTATTGCTGAGCATGATGTCACAGGGTTTGGAATATCTCTTTGGTCAGTTGGAGTCAGCTGTCCCAGCTGTGTATCCTCCCAGTTTCTTGAGTGTTCCCTGTGCTGTTGTTGGCAGGAGAATAGGAGAAGCTAAAAAGTCCTTCACTGCTTAGTGACAACTAAAATATTAGGGTGTTATCAACATTATTCTCATCCTAAATCCAAAACATAGCACTGTATCAGCTGCTAGTAAGAAAATTAATTCTATCCCAGTCAAAAACAGGACAGATGAGATTTTTTGTTTGTTTGTTTAAATAAAGTTTCTAGATGATGGAATGAGTGTTCAGGAAAATTGTACATTGCTGAAATAGCTGATTAACTGGTAATTTCTAGCAAATTGAGAATTTACTGCATGACTAAAAGATTGCAAATATTTTGATTGTCAATAAATAGATATCAGAAGCCTGCCAAAACTTTATTTCTGATTAGAGTCAGAAAGGACACATAAGGCTCAAATAGTTCAGAAATATATTTTGCTTTATTGCTTAATTTCAAATTTACTAATTCAAGCTATACATGCTGTATCAACAGGTGATCAACAGCAGCAAACGCTGGGTGAGATGACGCTGATATTATACAAAGCAACTCATTCTGCTGCCTCTGTTAAGCAGATTAGAAAGCTAAAACAATGATAAAAAAGTACTTATGTGTACTAGAAGTGAAGCGCACAATAGTAAACCAATATTTTTGTACAAAGCAGAGGAGAGGAAACCAGTTTAATAGAAGAATGATTCACTGGGTGGAGCATGAATTTAATGCTTAGGTGACATGTCTTTAAATCTGAAATCTTTTTATTTAATACATTACATAAAACACTGCTGCAGAATATCCTAATTTGGGGGGAGAAAAAAAAAGTGTTTGTTTCAAACTGATATGAAGCCAGTAGGAAAACCTACAGATAACAGTTGAACATATGGAGACGATGTACAGTCATCCAGGGAGGCATGAGACAGCACTGACAGAAGAACACTACAAAGTAATCCTGTTTATGCCTACAGTTCTTTCATTCACTGAACATGGAGTGCATAGTAAAAAGAGCAGCATACCCTGTGTGCACTTTAGACGTAAAAAGATCATGAAATACAGGTTGTGATGAGTCACTGAAGAAGGACAGAAATTGACTGCATTCATGCAATTGATGGTTTGACACTAATGTGACAAGAACCAGTGGAGAGATAGAAAAACCTGAACTGTCAGTAACAATAACTATGCAAACCTGAATTTTCTAAATATTATGTGACAAGTTAACAGCAACATAACAAAATGCAGCAGACAAGTACACACTATCAAAGACTATCAGAGACCTAATGGTTGAGATGGATATAGCATAGCTGTTGAGTGATGCATATTTTGGTCACAACAAATGTAGCCAAAGCAGAGATCTATGACATAAAGTACCAGAGATGTCAGTGATAACTGACATCAATTCCATGTTACTGTATAGTCACAGCTAATTTACAATATAAATGATATACATTTTAAAGATGAAGTGCTGTATGTGCAGAGATGACAGGACGGCATAAAGAAGATGGAGTCAGACATGACAACAGGTCAAGAGTCATAAAATAGCCAAAATTCTGATTAAATATAAGAAAAAAAATTACCCTGAAAGCAGTCAAAGACTGGAACAAATTAGCCAGAGACGTTGTGGTATGTCTGTCTTTGGAAGCATTCAAGACTTGAATGGACACAACCGTGGACAACCTCATACAATGCCCCTCCAATGCCCAGGGACACCTTCCATTAGAGCACATTACTCAAAGCCCCATGCAATCTGGCCTTGAACACTTCCAGGGATGGGACATCCACAACTGCTCTGGGCAACGTGTTCCCATGTCTTAAGACCCTCACAGTGAAGAATTTCTTACTAATCTAAATGTACCGTCTTACAATTTAAAACCATTACCCCTCATCCTCTCCCTACACTCCCTGATAAAGAGTCCCTCCCCATCTTTTCTGTAGGACCATTTAGGTATTTGAAGGCTGCTAAATGTCTCCTTAGAGCCTTCTCTTCTCCAGGCTGAACAAGCCCAACTCTCTCAGCCTGTCTTCATAGGAGAGGTGGCTATGTGGCCTTCTCCAGCTCTGGAGCCCCCAACATAGGGCTTTGTGGCCCTCTTCTAGACTCAATCCAACAGGTCCATGTCCTTCCTATATTGGGGGCTCCAGAGCTGGACACAGTACTCTAGGTGTGGTCTCAGCAGAGCGGAGTAGAAAGGGAGAATCACCTCCCTTTACTGCTGGCCATGCTTCTTTTTATGCAGCTCAGGATGCGGTTGGCTCTCAGGGATGCCAGCACACATTGCTGGCTCCTGTTGAGCTTCTCATCTACAGGCACTCCCAAGTCATTTTCCTCAAGGCTGTTCTCAATCCATTCTCCAACCAGCCTGTATTTGTGCTTGGGACCTTGCACTTGGCCTTCTTGAGCTTCACAAGGTTTGCACAAGCCCATTTCTCAAGCCATCCAGGTTCCTCTGAATGGCATCCCATCCCTCCAGCATGTCAACTGCACCACACAGCTTCTTGTCATCGGCAAACTTGCTGAGGGTGCACATTCAATCCCTCAGTCCATGTCACTGACATAGCTGTTAAACAGCACTGGTCCCAGTACCGACTCCTGAGGAACTCCACTCATCACTGATCTGTAAGTTGGACATGAAGTCATTGACTGCAACTCTTTGAGTGTGAGCATCCAACCAATTTCTTATTCCCTGAGTGATCCATCCATCAAATCCATGTCTCTTCAATTTAGAGACAAGGATGTAATGCAGGACAGTGTCATTCACTTCAAAGATATTTTTTTTTGGTCAGGTTTTTTTCCTCTCTGAGAGTGGGATATTCTATCTGCCCTCTTAGGATAGTGTTTCAGTTATTGTACTGTTGCAAGTACACAAAAGAGGCTAAAAGCAGAGGATAAGAATTTCCCTATTTAAAGAATGAATATTATTTTCTTTGCTGGCTGCTGTGGAGCAGGTAATCGTATTCCTCATCCACAGACTATATGGTTCGGATTTTTAATTTCTCCACTCTTACCTTGTAGAATTAGACTTCCTGGACATGAGATTTTTTAATTTTTTCTATTTTCCTTTAAATATCTTTATAAAGTATCAAGAAGAAAGCTTGTTTGAATAGACAGCATTAGCCTCTCTCTAACATTAGAGAACACACATGCTGCTCCACCTGTGTTGTGATGAGTTCCTTCAGGTGATTGCAAGAATCAGATTGTCTTCCAGTGGATTTCAATTCTCAGCATTTTTAGAAATTGTCTATAACTCTGTATTCAGTCAGAATTAACTGGACATTGCGGGAGTGGCTTCTGTGAGAAGAGATCAGGAGCTGCCCCCTGCCCCCTCCCCCCACCCAGATTTACCCCCTTCTAGTCAACTCCAAAAGAGACCTGCCACTGGCCAAAAGCAAGCCCATCCTTGATAGGCTGATAGAATTTTTAAGAAAAGGCAGAAAATTCTGTGCAGCAGCTCTGAGAGAAATGGATAAGAAAAATGTGAGAGAAACAGACATGTAGACACCAAGATCAGTGAAGGATGGAAAAGAGGTACTCCAGGAGCCAGAGCAGAGATTCATGGAGAAGACCGTGGTGACATAGACACTCACCCTTCAGCCCACAAAGGATCCCCCACAGAAGCCAACTGGCCTGGCCTGAAGAAAGCTGCAGCCCATGTAGAGGAGTCCATGCAGGAGCAAGTTTTCCGGCAGGAACTGTCACCCCTGGAGGATCCAAGCTGAAGTAATTTGTTCCTGAAGGACTGCGCCTGATGGAAAGGATGCATGCCAAATCAGTTCTTGGAGGACTGTATCCTGTGAGAGGACCCCCCCCCCCACTGGAGCAGGGGAGCAGTATGAGGAAGGAGAGGTAGAGTGTTTTGAACTGACCAAAACTTCCATTCCCCATCCCCCTGTGCCACACATGGGGAAGAAAGTAGAAAAATCAGGAGCCTCGCTATCCTACAGTAATACTAAATGGCAATAAATTAAAATTATCCCCCCCAAGAAAAATATGTGTAGCCATGATGGTAGTTGGTGAGTGATCTCCCTGTCCTTATCTCAGGCCACGAACCCATCTTAAGATTCCATATTATTTTCTCCCCTTTTTTTTTCTTCCTCATGGAAAGGGCAAACTTGTTCTTTATTCTAACAAATACTAGTCTTTGTTGGGTTTTTTGAATATTTTAAAATGAGTAAAATTAGTGAAAATTACACATGTTTAGCCTGCAAGAAAAGGACATAAAGCTTGAGCATCTATTTAAATTAAATATTTCTAAGGAATGCCAGTGAGGAGGGAGAGAAAGGAATTTGGAAAAATTACTTTCCTATACCTGGCCACCACAGGGAAATATATTTTAACTATTTACCAACATCTCCGCCCAACTCAAACCAAAAACTTACTTATTTTATATTAACTCTAAAACTATCTAAGAATGAAAAGATAAAATGCTCATTTCCAGATGCTTTACACAGAGTAAAAATCCTAGTACCTACCAATAGTCTATTTTTCAAAGAAGAAGAAGTTCACTTTTGAATTCATTCTTAATAATCCATTGTGAAATGAAATATTAAAGAATAGCTATTTGCTAAATCTTTTGATTTCTTAATATTGATGTTTTAAAAATGAATTAGAAATTAATTTTGTTTTTACCTTTTTTTCTCTTCTAGTAAGCAAAAATTAATAAATTTCACGGAATTTAAAAAGTAGCATATGACCACATGGCATAAAGGAGTTTATCAGAATTTCATTTATGAAGAGGTCTTTGTTCACCAAACCAAGTGAAAAAGAGCATCAGCCTTTGCAATTCCTGGTAACAAAGCTGGTGTATATCTAGATTTCTATAAAGCTTTCTCTTGTGCCATTTTTTTCTTCAAGTCTGTTACGGATAACAAACATCACTATGAAAACACAGTTTTTGGCAGTATTTATCTTTAATAATATAAACAAATTGCTGTCCACTCCCAACTCCACTCAAGGGTCTTTTCTGGAATACTCCACTGGGAGCTATTAAACCTTCTTTGGGTGTCCAAGCTGACTGTGATCTTAAACAATTTACAAATTTCCATGCTATTAAATTCTTCTCTTTACTTATTCTTCCTTTTCTTCACGTCTCAGCATCTACACTGTTTTTTAGTTTTCTGATAGTATTCACTTCAATATCTGCATTTCATTAAACTTCTGTGCCTCTGTGCTTTTTGTATTATTATGCAAACAGTTCAAATATTGAACTTTCATCAAGTTTTATATAATGTAAACATGACTTTAACAATATAAGTAACCTTCACTATTGTTCTCATTATAATATTTTTATTACCAATGATCAATCTCATTTTTTTTCCTATTATTGCATTGTCTTTTAACTTATTAACAGGGGTTTGGCTTTGTTTTGTTCTTGTTTTATATTGTAACAAGACATAGCATTTATAGTAGTTCTGATAGCTCTTTTAGATGATTGTTGTCGAGTTAGAGGTCTCCGGTCGAAAGAGTCTTTTCTCATTACTGGTCTCCAAAAGCATTGTCTTATTGTTCTCTCTTTCCTTAAAAAAAAAAAAAAAAAAAAAACAAACAGTTTTCAGAGCTTGCACATCATTTACCCTCTATTGCAGTAGCAGTTCTTGCCCTTTTCTACCTCTATTCCTTTAATGGCTCCTTTTTTCCTCCAAAAGTCTCCTGCGTCACCTATCACTGATCTTCCTCAGTTCCCTCATTCTGAACTTCACCCTTGTCTTAACTGAGTCCTTTTTATGTTCTTTGCCTGAAAACTTAGCTTTTCTTCAACAAGCCTGGTGTGATCTCAGATGAGCTCAAACTTTTGGCCATGAGTAGTGACAGTGGCAGTGACTCGGCTTCAGTAGAGACTTTCTGCACCACTTTATTACTTCAGTCATTGCTTCTACTTCTCATGCATACCTCAAAAGCCCCTGAACTGCAGGTTTCCCCAAAGCTTTCCTTTTGCTAACCAACTTCTTTCTTTCCCTACATCCACAAAATTCTTGTGTGGCAGTAACTTCTTGCAGCCTCTTTTACTGACTACCATGGTACTCTGTCAAAGAGCTTGCACAATCCTACATATTATTTGATGCAGTTCATAACCATAACCTATATATTTTACAGAGGAAGGAAAAAAGACAGGAAGAAGAAACAGTTCTTGCCTAATCAGTTGACCACCACAGAGTCTGCCACAGATCTAGTCTTTTCTAGTGTCTGTCTCTATGTCAGGAAAAAGGGGCCACAAGGATGATCAGGGGGATGGAGCACCTCTGCTACGAGGACAGGCTGAGGGAGCTGGGGTTGTTCAGCCTGGAGAAGAGGAGGCTCCGGGGAGACCTAATAGCAGCCTTCCAGTACCTGAAGGGGGCCTACAGTAAGGCTGGGGAGAGCCTGTTTAGAAAGGCCTGCAGTGACAGGATGAGGGGCAATGGCTTCAAGCTGGAGGGGAACAGATTTAGATTGGAGATGAGGAGAAAGTCCTTTACTGTGAGGGTGGTGGAGCACTGGAACAGGTTGCCCAGGGAGGTGGTTGAGTCCCCTTCCCTGGAGATATTCAAGGAGAGGCTTGATGAGGCCCTGGGCAACCTGGTCTAGTTGGGGGTGTCCCTGCTGACTGTGGGGAGGTCGGACTAGATGACCTTTGGAGGTCCCTTCCGGCCTGGACGATTCTATGATTCTATGATTCTATGAAAAACCCTACTGATGCTCCTTTGTAAGGAACCTCTGATAATGCATGTCCGCATCTTCCTTTTGTGCTACAAAAGTGGTTTTTATCTACCATTTTTCTTTCAGTTTGCAGATCATTCTTTTTTTCTGGTTTCTTACGCATCATCTTTATTCTGTCTTAGAGCCCACACTATCTCTCTTGTGTCTTTCTTGGTCTCAAACTGAGTAACTTTCTGTGGTCACTTTTAAAAATTCTCACTGCTGTCTCTTGATTCCTTCACTGTACATGGACTTTGACTAACAATTTTAAAGTGTTGCCGCCTTGTGAGAATGCATATTCAGATTTCACATTCTTGCAAATTACTAACATTATTCAGTTTGATGTAATGAATATTTGTATGCCTCAACACTGATTGATGTGTTCAAGGCAAGATTTAGTGATGGATTAGACATAATTGGGACAGATGGACTCCTTCAGCATGTATCTTCACTTCACATATGGTATGAATTCAGATTATGAAAAAATTATTTTATACTGCCATTTATACTGAAAAAGTTATCCTTAAAATAATTTTTAAAAAAGAGAAATGGTTTTACTGATTTATAGAAGGAAATATGGATCAGTAATCAAGATTTTTCTCTTTCTTATAGAATACTTCTTCCAATAGTGTCATAATTGTTTATTTAGTTAGCTTTATCTAACCATGAATGCTCCTCCCTTCTGCTACCTATGCAATGCAGGTTAATTTCATTATTATACTTAAAAACAAAATAAAATTATGTTAAGACTGCTAAATTAACTACTAAAATTAGAAAATACTTATTGGTACAGTCTTCAATTAAGTGATTGCATATTAGGCAATTATGTATCAGCAGAGTGCTGACGCTAAGGAATTTCCTACCAGATGCCAAGCTCCGTGTCCCAGTAACTGATATTCTAGATTTGCTTAATTAAATAGCTGCATTTACAGAAATGAACAAAATTTTCATACTAATTTGTGAAATAATCTCAGAAATGGATAAAAAACCACAAAAAAACCAAAGCCTCATATCAGTTATGATAATCAAAGAAATAATTCTAATTAAAAGACAACATTATCCATGGGCAACATATCAAATTAATTATAGGCATTGCTAACTGCAGTGTCTCTAATTCTGTATCACACAAGTATAGTTCTATGTGTGGGTTTTGTGACCTTAAAAAAAAAAAGACAAATCAACATACCCAATTGGTTTAAAATTTTAATAAAAATAGATTACACACATTAAAAGAATTGTATAGCTAAATATGCTAAATCTGTCACATTTCTTAAGTATAGCAATGAAAAACTAACCAACTCTGTGGGTGCTTTAACTATACAAGATATTAAATTAGATCTTCTAGCAACATGTATTTTTTATATGCAAGTATTACACGGCACAATTCTCATCTTGTCTGAGAAAACTTAGTAGGTTCTCACTCTTGCTTTTGCTTAGAATTTCAACCCAAACTGTTGCCAGTTACTATAAGGTCATGTGATGCAGAGATATTTGGTCTTTGACAGGGTCATGGCTAGAAGGCTGAATTCAGCAGCTCAAAAACGTGGATCTAGGTGTTGTTTCAGATGCCTTAGGGTATCTCATCTGACTCTCCACTTATCAGTCCAGAAGGATATGGGTGCCCCAGCTGTGACATATCTGCCAGCTTTGATCTTAGATAACACAGGACATCTTAAAACCCTGCAGAAGTCTATATTTAGATAACTAAATCAAGGCCAGCGAGTTCTTTCAAGGGCCAGCACCTATATCCACTATTCTCCTTTTATCTTTCTAGTTGCTTCATCTCTTGTGAAACCCTTTCTTTTCTAGTTTGATGCAATAACCTGAATATGACCAGTGCATCTGAAATGCTATAGGTTATCTGAGAAATTCACATGAAGCTGACAGTTATGTTAAGGACCTATAGAAGACCATAGGGAGCAGCAACAGAAAAAACATAGAATATCCCACACAGACACTGAAGACTGAATTTCAGGTAGGTTTATTAAATCCTGCTTATATAGCCTCTCTTCTGTGGTGCAAATGCAGCCTGGGCTTTGATTCAGTTGCCTGAACACAGGGCTCTAGTGTCATTGGAAACATTTTAGGGTAGTCCATATATTTTCAGCTACTTCTCTAGAAAAGCACAGTTATCTCATAAATCAATTTTATATGTCAGCCTAGAAGATATCACAGATACCCTTGGATATTTCAAATAACACTAGATGAGGGAGAGGGGGTAGTAGAGGTAAATTAATTGAGCCATTAGGGACTTGGCTTTCAATTCTTTTAGAGAATAGCTATATAAAGCAAGCATGAATCCCACTCCAACTAAAGAAATGTGTGTTTTCTCTTTAACTCTTATCTAAGTATTCACATTAATATCAATATTGATACAGAATATTTATTTTTAGTATACTAGAAAGGATTATTTTGCAAAGCCTTTAAATAATTAAAAAATACAGTAAAAATTTAAGGCTTGTCAAATATTTGTAAAAGTATTGTAAGTAACTTTGGAATATAAATGAGAAAAAGTGTCATTTTCTAAGTCTGAAAATTTCATGTAGATACATGTTTTAATATTCATGTTAAAAGATTATTATTGTTCATCTTGTGCAATCTTTAAAATAGTCTATGATTTCCAGTTGGTAGATTTTACAGCACAGATACTTTTCTTTACGCTGTAACTAGGAGGTCAATACCAAATACGTGATTTGATTTTGAAGCAGAATGAAGTGTGAAAAGGACTTTCACAATGATGAGGGAAAAGATATGGGAGGTTTACTGTTAGTACTAGGTATCTTTTTCTTTTATCAGTTTTCTTTCTAAATTCATGGATATATTATGCTTAAAACACTTTAAACCTTTCTGTTATGTTAGTGAACCTTCTCCTTATTCTTCTCCCATTCCTTTTTTTTACTTCTTCTGTATATAGACAGCTAAGGGAATATTCTTGAAATGGAGATCACCCCTTCTGAAAATTTTGGCCTGTAACAACACACAAATATGCCAGATTCTTTCATGTGGACAAAAAGGTCTGAAAACCTTTGTCTTTGCTTTTGCCATTGCTTTCATTCTCTTTCCTCCATTCTTTCTTTGTTTCTTCAGAGAAATTAGCCTGAGGCAGAGGTTCAGCATGGAAAATTTCACTCACATAATTAAAATTTGGGGAAGTTATGAACAGCTGCCTAAGATCTAGTTCTGTTGAATGTATAGGTTGACAAAAAGGTAAAGCTTCAACATGTAAGATTTTGAAAGTCTTCCATGTATGTCATACTGTAAAACATAAATAATTGCTGTGAGATCAGTGCTATTTTAGAGTTGGATTTATCAGTACTGTTTAAAGCAATTTTACACTGTCTTTATGTATATCCAAATAATGTATTAAAAGTTTCAATAAAGGTCTTGTGCTCAGATGCTTATTTTTATATTCTTCTATACATTTTTATTGTACAGTTAGATAAAAGCAACATTTTGACCTATCAGGGTTTTGCTTACCTTTTCATTTTTATCTCAATGTTTGCTGCAGTAAAGACAAATATTTGAAGATCTTCGATGCAGTAAAAAATTTCAAAATACACATAATTTATTAAAATATTCCCATTCACTTTTTTTTTTTTTTTGGGTATATATTTTACTATTTCTTTATAACTGAAGGCACACAGGACATCATCTTTACAACATCATCCAGTACGTTATTGTTTTAAAAGCCAAAAATCAGTCAAATTGGATACCCATTTTTTCAGTATTGGCCATGCAGTTGCACAAAAGAAATAGTGAAGAAACCATTGAAAGAAGTATTTTCAGGCTCATAGGATTTTTTTTACTGATATGGAAAATAACTCCTGACATTATTCCAGATTTTACAGGGAAGGCTGTGTAGATGGGACTGCATGTTATCACTCTAATGACAGCATAAAATATTAATACTGGATACTTTTTTCAGCTGCTGCATAGTTTGAATGATAATTAGAAACATGTTGCATAGGACACTATCCATTAAACCCATGTTTTTTTTTTTCCCTATTTCTTCATATTAAGGGATTGGAGCACCCCCCTTACAAGGAAAGGATCAAGGAGCTGGGGCTCTTTAGCCTGGACAAGCGAAGGCTGAGGGGAGACCTTAATTATGTTTACAAGTATCTAAAGGGCGGATTGAAGGATGTTGGAGCCGGACTCTTTTCAGTGGTTTCCAGTGATAGGACAAGGGGTGACGGGCTCAAGCTGGAACATAGGAAGTTCCACTCAAATATGAGAAAAAACTTCTTTACGGTGAGGGTGACAAAGCACTGGAAGAGGCTGCCCAGGGAGGTTGTGGAGTCCCCTTCTCTGGAGATCTTCAAAACCCACCTGGATACAGTCCTGGGTAATGTGCTCTGGGCAATCCTGCTTTAGCAGGGGAGTTGGACTAGATGATCTCTAGAAGTCCCTTTCAACTGTGACAATTCCGTGAGTCTGTGATCTGTGATTCCATGATATGCTTTCTGATAGGCAGGCTTTCATTCTTTACTCTTATATAACCCTTCAAATTTTACCATCTTGAACCATTTTCCATAAATTTAATGTTCCATAAATCTCTTCTATATCTTTCTCAAGACCACAAACATATGCAGTGAACAATGAAAGAAAGAAGTCTAATTCTAACACTGAAGAGAGAACATGAAGTTATGGATATAGGAAAGACGACAGATGATGCCTTGATAATGGTTTTTGTAAAATTCATTCTATTTCCTGAAAAAGAAATAATCAGGACCTAAGTAATCTTGTATATAAAACATTTACCTTTCAGTTAAATAGAAAAGCATGTCTAAATGAATTCTGTCAGTATTTTCAGAAGAAAAAAGAAAATAAAAGCATAAAAATGTTCAGTCTTACATGGGAGTACCAAATATGCATACAACAAATAAATGTGACTACTTTTTTAATAACCTAAACTTAATCAACTAATGATGTCTTGAGCTCATTTATGTGTTTGCAGACTTACAGCGGTCTGTACAGATATTGTACTATATGTTGCTAAATATAATATTCCAAGGTATAGGAAGGATCTAAGCAATAGTTTAATTTTGAGAATGTATGTCAATAACTACTACAACAAAAAAAACCAGCAGGAAATTATGTTTTTTACAAAATGATCATGTAAGCTGCTGAAGGGCAATACTTTGTTAGTAAGATTCAGCAGGATATGTTGTGCTGAAAAAACAAAAGTTCAAATTAGCGTCTTGGACCATCAGAACTAGTTCTGGTGGTTAAGCCTCAGTTCTGTGAATGAGTTCACAATGTTAATCCAGTTTCATTTGGACACACCTCCCCCTGCTTTTGGAGGCAAAATTTTAATACTGGTTTGAGAAAAGAATGGAGGAAAATGCACAGTGAATGAAACTTCATCTAAACTTAACCTGGATTCACTCTTACTTCAAATATAAACTGATTATTTATGAGGGATTACTCATGCATCATTTATTTCTGAGTGGTAAATTATTGTGTCCCCAGAGAATAATCAGTGAATAGAGAAAGGTTAAAGAAGTAACATTAACGCCTGCCTAGAACTATGTTGAATTATTAAAAAAAAATAATGAAAAAAGTGGGAACCACAGGGAAGGAAGCTACTAAGCTGTATAACTTGATTAGGTAAAAAGAGCTTTAAATGTGAAAATCCTAAACTCTTTAGCTTTGCTCTTCTGCATATAAATTAGAGATTAGGTAGGAGCAATATGAGCAGTCCCTTTGTAATACATAGGTCTAATTACAATAAATTTTGAAAAGTCTGAGTGTGTAATATGCACAAAGTAGATTAAGAGTGCATGGGAATTAGAAAATGTCTAGGCTTCTTTAAAACTTCTGATGTGACAGATAAAGCTTTTTTTTTTTTTCTTCTATGTGACACCCATGATCATAGTCAGGGTTTGTTTTTTCTTGATTTTGTAGCAAGTGTATGAAGTTTAATTAGTAAGAACAAGCTGAAAATTGAAAGACAAAGGAATGAGAAAAGGACAAAGTCCAGACTAAATAAAATCCATGCAGTAATTTAAATTGAGATCGTTACTTAAGTGGCCAAACAAAATTCAAAAAGCAATCTAACATCACTGGTTCTACAGTCAGTACTGACTGATCTCAAATTAATTGAGTACAAAATATAATTCCTTCTTCTCCCATTAAGAATTATACTTTCATCCTAAATACATATTATTCAGCTTTATCAAATATTATAACATCACTTTGTGATGTTCCAGTGTAAAGAAAAGTGTGGAGTGGTGTCCCTCCTCATAGCAGCATGGAAAGAAGAAAGCAACTTTTATCATCACAGTCCGTTTGCTGGCTTCTCTTTGTACCCAAGCTCAGTAGACCCTCCTGGATTTCTATGCAATCGTCACAGTTTAGAATTGAATAGGAGCTGGTGGCTTCAAAGGCAGGGATGAGGTTCTTGCTCTGAGTGTATTAATGAGCAATATGATGACCTCCTCTTTTCTTTATATCTGAAGTTCCACAATATAAATTATTGTACTGGGCTAAGTGAAAAGATTCAAGAGAAGTAATAACCTAACAAAAGTGAAACTCAACTTCAGCTTTATCTATAACACTTTCCAGAGCAGATCTTGGCTTAATCTTCAATAGATATATGTAAGAAATGCTGAGCTGAATAAGATGAAGGAACATGAATTCAAGGGTACTCGTAATCTACTATTGTTACATTTATAATCAGGGGAACGTTTGGATATGTTAAATTTCAGTCTATATTTTATAATATATAGATAAATTATATAGAATATATTTTTATATGTATAAAATAATATATAAAAATATATATAATGAATTATAAAATAATAATGGCCAATATTGCCACAAGGAAGACAAAATAGAGAAGATCCATGAAACATGCTTGGTCATCTGAAATTATTGTGGTTCTGAGTAATAAATATGAAAAAAATACAAACTCATTTTGCAAAACTGAATAATACAATTTGAGAAAATTAGTGATGTACAATATAGAGGACCTGATGTGATAATAAAAAAATAATACACAGGGGACTGGTTCACTTCCAGCAGTCATTTTAAGTCAAGTGCAAAAAGTATAAGAAACATTTCATGAATCAAGAGGTCAGTAAAGAAGGCTGTAGTCTCTTTGATATACTATAAAGACAAGTGATAAAAGAATTAAACAATTTCACATAGATATAAGAATGTATATTATTCTCAGATGCATGTAACATGGGTAAGTGTGTGCTACAGATCCCAGTCTAAGCCAGGCTCCAGAAGACAGGACTTCCAGCCCATTGCTACAGAATCTTGGTTCTTCATCTCAGCAGCTCAGGTTTGTAGCATGGGTGTTCTGAGTTCATTTACCAATGTGGTCCAAGTCCTCTCACTTTTTCACTGGAACATTGGGTGATTCGGGTTGGAAGTCATTTCTCTAGTCCAAACTCAGCTTGAAACAAGGTCAGCTGTGAGATCAGACCAGGTTTCTAGGGCTTTATCTACTTAGATCTTGAAAACCTCTGAAGATAAAAACTACATATATTCACAGGAGATTGGCCAAGAAATAATATGTTTCTTGACAGAGAAATAAACAATGCTGGCAGTATGGATTAGGCCAAAGAGAGTGATTAGAAAATGTATGTATCTGAAAATGTGCAATGTAAGTGTTGTAAAGATTCATCAGAGGCCACTGAATTAGAGATCTAGAGAAGATACAAAGACAAATGTGTTATTTTTTTCTTAGGTACAGGAAATAATTTTACAATGATGGAAACAAATCTTTTGAAAAGCTAATAAGCAACAGATCTGTTAAAGTACCTTTTAATCAGCAGTAAGAATATTATTGATATTAAAAAAAGAATAGGAAAACACTTGGCATCTATAATTGCACAAGAAAATACTGTCTAGTATTGTTAAAATATTTGGGAACAACAAATATAGCTGCTTTGTAATTAAAGAAAAAAAAGAAAGAAAAGGACTACTTTTCAAATTGTCTGCATTTCTGAACTTATTTATGGTTTAAATACTAAATGCCTGAAGTTACACATGTGAGTGGTAGCTAGAGGAAAAGGAAGTGAACAAACAATGCATATAAAATCATTTCATGCTTTGAGTTAAATTGCCATTGTTTGTTATATAATGTTCAAGGCAGCGATGACAATTTATCTAGCAGTATAGTTGTTAATTACTCACAAGTAGGTTGATTTCCACCTGTCTTTTAACTATCATCAAACCTATTTTAATTTCTGTTAACATTTCTGTGGTGCTATTTCAAATAAGGTACCACAATTCAGTCTGCAGACTCCACTCTAATACTAATTGCTGCATCTACATTTAAAAAAAATGAAAGATTTATTGGTCTTGAAAAGTGTCGGCAGCGTAAATCAGTTTTGTAAAATACTATCTATATGATAAAAGTTCAACAAGCACATTAAAAGCAGCATGTTGAGTTTTTTACAGAACTTAGTAACAGGTACAGTATGGCTCAGGCCCATCTTCCTTAAACTAATACATAAAGAGAACTGATACACAAATGCAATGTATTTCTATCTGTAATATCTCATTAGCTCATTAGCTATCTATAAATCACTCAATATTTATGTACAGTGCTGTTTTGCTATTAGGTAAAGCATTCTAACTGTGACATCCGGAACAAAACCCTGAAAGGTAAGAAAAAAATGCTTAAGGAATCAAAAAAGAAAATCTCTAAAGTAGTACAATGGTGAGGAGTCTGCTATCCTTCTGAACTGTACCATCACAAGCAAGATGAACCTTGTATTCTTCAGCAAGATAAGTCAATCTTTTTATTTTGTTTTTTTTTTTCCCTGCAAGTTATGTGACAGAGTATTACTGTGACATTAAGATCAGTTGAGCAACTTGTAACTTTGAAAGTATTGATAAAAATTTAACATATGAATTTAATGAAAACAAAAGATCAAAGAGATGTGAAAAATTAGGCTGTTTTTTTTCACTAAGATACCAACATATTTCTTAGAAGTTCAAGGAGTAACTGATAGCATGAAAAATGAGCAAATATTCATAAACAGAAGTTATACATGATAATCCATGCAAGCATTTTTATCTCTTAATAGAAAAAACTTAGAAGGTAAAAAAGCCTTGAAAATATTCCAAGCATGCCTAATACTGATAACTGGAAAGTAGCTGATTTTGCTAATCTATTAAAATGACAGTAATGTCCTGTGTCAACAAATGATTAAACATTAGATCTAGCCAAGCACTTAAATTATTACTTAGGACTTGGGTGGAACTGAGACATCTCAGAACAATGAGACTGAAAAATCCGTGTTCATTATCAGCCAACACTGGAGAAAACTGAACTCAGCAGTGACATGACTTCTAACTATGGATGCCTAGTACCATTTGATGCCCTAGGAACTGTTGCATAGAGCCAGAAAGGCATTACCCACCATTCATAAGAAACTGGCACTGCTCTGGAACGGTAACTTGGTAACCGGGTAGGACGTTTCAGAGCATCTCAAATAACACTGACACCAATATCTAAACAGTGGGATCAAGCCCGTATGGCCCAAACTGTAGATGTTTTAACCAGTTTGGAGGTTATACCTACATCACTAAATGCAAGCTCTGACAGGGCAGTTTGGTGTCTAAGCTCCTGTTATAGTCAGTGGAAATCTAGGACAGTTCAGTAGCCCACACAGAAGTATCTAATACCATTTGAGATGCCCTAGGTTATTTCTCCTGCCATTCACTTGCTACTTCAAAAGCATGAGCATCTTCTGAGGTTCCTTCTTATACGTGCAAGCCTTATGAAGCTGTCACAAAAACTATGGGCCACTTCTCATATAGCAGTAGGTACCTATGTATGGTCAACTAAATGGATCCCTGAGGAATGTGGAGAGCTATTTGGCTGACCAAAGACAGGTATCTTTCTGAGGGTGAGATAATAAGCTCCTCTGCCACCAGTGCCTGGACTTCTGGATGAAATCCCTGAATGTTGCTGATTTTAGCAGGAATGATCGAACCTAGGTGGTTTAGCAATCAACTGCATTTAGGATTCAACCCCCCTGTATTTACTATTCAAAAATTACTCTTTTTTTTTTTTTTTCAGTACTTCAGGTGTCACTCACATTTCAATCATAGTGGTTTATTTAAAATTGTAACCTAAATATTTGATTATAGAACTGGCTATCTACCCCTCTTTGTGCAGATGTGTCTCTGTGTTTTAATATGCACAGATGAATGAGCAAAACTTAAGAAGGATCATTACTGAATTGTCAATGAACAGGAAACTCACACTGATGTAAAGAGATTAATATTTCGGGATTATTTTTTTTTTGTCGGTCAGGGCTTTTTTTTAATCCACCAGCCACTTAAGGCAGCATAAAAATAATACTAGGAACAGCAGGCAGAACTGCAGCCTAGAATCAAGAAAAGGGTGAGCTTTGGGACTTAAATCTAAAACTTATTAGACTTAGGCCCCTTTTTAACACAATGTACAGAGTACTGATTCCAATTGGGTACAAACCTTAAATTGACTTAATATGAGAAATAATAAACTACTAAATTTAAAAAAAAAAAAAAAAAAAGAAGTAATTAAATATTGCTGAATTTTATGTTATTTCTGACACTTTGCATATTTCTTAACACATATTTCCCAGCTTCTACCTTTCTGTTGTTTCTCCACCAATAAGAAGATTAGAATCCTTGCTAATCAAAGTGTGGTTGCAAGGCTTCCATTAAGTGGAGTATATAGGCCATAGAGGTGGATGGCATAACTTATAATTAATAAATACCAAGGATTTCTTACTCCTCTTAGAAGAAGTTATCCTTAGTTCTGCATGCTAAGTTAAAAACTTCAAGGGTTTAAGGGTTATAAATGGCATAAAATAAATTAAGATTGCTGCATGGTTTCAAGAACAGCAAAATCAAATGAGTTTAATTTGCATGATCATTAAAAAATATAAAGCTATGGGTTAATTAATAGAAAGAAACAAAGATAATGCAAAGTAGGGGGCATAAATAGAGTTAAAAAATGAAAAAAAAAAAATAGAATGGAATAACACATAATAAATAGAACATGTGATACAAAACACACATTCAGAGGACTCTGAAGTTAATATCCTGTGAATACCAGTCAAGGAATTTATAGTGAGTGCCCAAATATAATTTCTTTACCTTTAGGATGACGAGGGCAGAAATTAGTAAAATAAAGTTGTACAGTATCTTAAAGAAAATTCAGAGATAAAAATTAACGAAGTATTTTACACTGGGGAAAAGAAGCAAAAAATTATGATTTGGTGCTGGTTTTTACACAAGTAGATTGTACTGTGTTAAATAATTCACATACAAAAGACTAACTATGCATTACTAAAATCCATTTTTACTATTTCTTCTAAATTATCTTACTTACATTTTAGGGATGCATTTAACATTGTGAATATTTATAAAACATAGGAAATTAGAGCATGCATACACAAGCTGGAAATTGCTCTTGGTTTTGTTTATATCTGATATAAAGACGAGTCCAGTGTCAGCACTTAACAAATCATGATGATTACTTTCGTGGGATGCTGTGAGATTTTTAATGGCTATGGCTGATTAGACTCTGAAATGAAAGATCATGAAAAGAGCAGAATCTTTAAATTAGGCGGTTAGCATTTTGAGTCTGGAAATAAAAAAAAAAAAACAACCCAGAGGAAAATAAGCACATATTTTATTGAGTCAAAGTTAGCCCAGCTCTGAAGTAAATACATTGAAAGACTAAAGGTCTGTTGACTATGCGATTCTGGTACCTTTTCCTACATTATGCAATAACTTATTTTTCACACACACTGTCATAGACTGTCATTTAAACTAACAAAAGACAAAGTTGTATATCACATCTTATGATTTGCTTGTAGTGCTACGATATCACATAAAAAAACCAATTACATGAAGTTCATGCAATAAACATTCTGTATTTTTTTTAGTGTTACAGTTTTGTGGGTAAATATGCATACCACACATTTATAGTCAACACTGAATAACATGTAACACCAAATGCTGTATGTATAGAAAAAAAAAAGAAAAAGAAAGAAGCAGATAAGTAGTAATTTTGTCCAAGTAGAACCTTAATATCTGGTTAAAACCCCTTATCTATCTTTGTATATGTTTAATTCCTAGAAAGCATTACAAAATATTTTTGTGTAAAGTGTGCATACCATGAATTATGCTATTGACCCAGAATTCACTCTACACTTTTTATTTGATCATGGTACTCAGCGTAACTATTTGTAAAGCAAACACTAGGAATACTTAGGAAGTAATTAAAATAATATATCCCTAAAGAAAAAAAAAAGTCAGTTTCTGATCTTTTCTGTTACAATAAAATTCCTCTATTTAAAAAAAGTAATAAAAACAAACCCACAAAACCCGGACAACCCAACCAAAACCCAAATAAAATAATACCCCCCTAAAAAAACCCCACACCCAATAGGTTTGAAAACAGGTGTTTCTCAGAGAAGTTTTTTTTAAGGCCTAAAACAGTCTCAGAATGGGTAAATCAGTAAGTTAAGGCTAGTCTTGAGAAAAAGTAAAAAAAAAAAAAAAACAAAATAAAACCCTTTTTAAACTATTTGTTTACTGAGTCACTATATCCATTTGAGGTTGCAGGGAGAAGCTTTTATGAATAGATCTAATCAGTGGCTCTGCTGCCACTGCTCAACTGACTGTCTCTGTCCTAAAGCTGTGTAACATTTTGGACAATGCTATCTTGACAACTGCATTAACAAGGGAATGCAGTTAACAAGGTGGGCTCAGACTACCCCTACCACTCAAGCTGAACTGAATGTAATTATAAACATTGCCATGAAACAAAATGAGAAGACTGAATGCCCAAAAGAAAAACACGGTTTCCAACACAATACTCCTGTTTTGGAAAGGGACATAAATGAAATCTTGAAAAAAGTACCACACAGGAAAATATGTTCCATACCCTTCTTTGTGCTGCCTCTTATTGTCTGTTTTGGTGATCCAGGGCTTAATATGTTGGTTTTGTCAATACTGGCCTGGTAAGGTGCTCTTGGAACTGCTTTTTTGCAGGTGAACAACAAAATAACACTTTGGACACACCCACCATTTCCAGAATAACCTATTCTCTATTAGTTCTATAAAAGCTAAGATAATTTTGTTTCTCAGAAAATAAACTGACCTTAATCTACTTTCATCTTCAGCAATATTCCTTGTGGTTTACTCATCAGTTGTAGAACTCCCTTTTGTAATATAGCTCTCATTTTTTTAAAAAAGGAAACTTAATTCCTCTCAGTACATAATTCCATTGTTTGGAGGCTGATAAATCAGTATCCTGTGGTAAAACAAGGAGATTCAACAAATCTCTGAGAGACCTGTCCATGCTGCACATTTGCATCTTGTAATTAAAATTAAAAATCATACGGCAACTAGAATGTTCTTTTCCTATTATAGTAAAACATTTGTTCTCCTACGTGACATATGGCTAACATGCTGGTAACTGACCTGAGGATTAAATAGTCATTTATATGTACACTAGCAATACTTATACCTTTATAACAAAATATGCGACAGGTGCAAGGTACGTACATATCTGGTGTAACAAAGGCTTGCCATCTGTTGGTATAGATTTTAGAAGACACAACTATTTTCATCTAGTGATTTAAATAAAAGACATGAAAGAGGAATATTAACTTCAACAGGATTTTTACATTTTAATTTTTCCTTCTAAATTTATCATAAATAAGAATTTTACTTCTTGTATAAATACAACACATCTACAGTGATTTTACTTGAAATATTCAAAGACTCTTATAATACTTGTTGATCTAGAGGAAGAAAATGCAAATAGTCTTCTGAACAGTTACTTTGGAAAAATAATAAATTTAGACTCACAAGAATTATTCCTTATCCATTCTTATAAGACATTACTATTTCTTTAGATTCCAATAAAAACTAACTACAGAAACAATAATAATGTCACATTAAATGTATTAAGAAATGTCTATGTAGCAAAATTCATAGCAGCAGAAATTATGTGACCTTAGTTCCATGTCAACACTTTGAGCTTTGACTGTTGAAAATGTGCATAGAAATTACTCCTGTGGAATCAAAAGAATGACTGATGGCTACTCAGGATAAGAATGGTAAACATTCAGAAGTAGTAGAATCTACAGGCAAAGAATTCTTTCATCTTTAACGTAATTGGCTATTGATAGATATTCATTATATATTCAGTGCACATATACTGGACTGGGGACCTCTTTTCTGGGAAACATTAGTATATACAGTCCTTAATCTATCAGCTTTCTAGTCCTACCCTCTCATTGTCCCAGGGCCTGTTAGGATAGCGGCTTGGAGATTTACTAAGAGTATGCCTCTCTCCCTCACAGTACACCTGCCTATTTTTTCAGAGAGGAGAAGGATTTGAAGCTAGGTTGTCAACCTTTTTGGATGCCCTTTTGTCTGTCTTGCCTGTGGAGGGTTTCTTTTTTTAACTTTGTATAAAATGTCTGAATGATCAGTAAGAGAGAAGACCTGGGAACAAGTACTATATTCTCTAATGGGCTGTAGGATACCCTCCTGAGAAGCAGATACATTTATGCTGCATCTGTAAAATGAAATGGAGTGACTTTGCAAGTGGATTGATGATTGAAGATCAGTATTAATTCTCAGCATACTCCCAGATCGTTTTTTCTGTTCATGACACTTGGCACTCTCTGGGGTCCTGGCAAGCACAGTTTGTGGGCTAACAGTAGCAGAGACATTCTTTGTACTTATGTAAAAAGTTACATTATACTTGGCTCCCACCATTTTACACAGTTTCAGTGCTGTCATGGTGAGAGACCTCACACAGCTGGGGCGCTACCATGGAGGTATACAGACTCTTTAGGAAAGGCAGGAAAGGCAGGAAAGGCAGGCAAGGAGAGAGAGTCACACAGTATGTGAGATTGTAGCAAGAATGGATGGACCTCTGCTTACGGATGGGTGGTGAACCAGCTGGGAATTTGTGGGTTGAGTTTAGTGGGCAGACCAAGGTGGACAATGTTTTGGTGAGTGTCCATTGTAGACTACCTGATCAGGAAGAAGTAAATGAGGCCTTCTGCAGTCAACTGAAATAAGGGTCATGTTCTCAGGCATTGGTCTTCATGGGGGACATCAACTATGCCAGTGTCTGCTGGATGGACAGCACAGCAGAGCACAAGCAATCCAGGAGGCTTCTGTAGTGCTTGATCACAACTTCCCAACATAGATGATTGAGCACTAATGAGGACAGGTGCTCTGCTGGACTTGTAAATAAGGAAGGACTGTGAGGGATCTGTAGGTTGGGTCCATAGGGCAGATATCCAGTATATAATAAACACATATGGTGTAAAACTGTTAAGTATGTGTCTGAACATCCCTCCATTTAATAACTTTAATTAAAAAAGCAACCTAGAGCTACAATAATAAAATAAATCCACTGGAAAATCAGCAGTTGAATAGTTTAATATGGTAGACACTGAATTCAGAAGAATGTTTTGTGGTATGATTAGACATCAGCTAAATATATTTCCTCAAAATAAATCTCTTTACAAAATCATTTCAATTCTACCTGAAATTAAGATTGAATTTATCAAATGGCTTCATCCCAAATAAATAAACTGAATGAATAGGTATATAGGTATGTTGCTAATATATTTATTAGTGATTTCAGAGATTATTCTCAAATTCAGTCCTGTTCTTCTCAAAGAAATTTAAAACTATATCTCCTGCTGGTGTTCTAGGCAGTAGAACTGTAGGTAGAACAGGGAGGTTATAAGACTGACTAGAATTCTTGATCTTGTCCTTGCTGTTCAAGTTGATGTAATTAAATAAACTCCTACCAATCAAGAACTGGAATCCTTGCTTTTTCCTATATAACTAAATAACACAGCAATCTGGACCATTGTCTTTCCTTAAGTGGGACACCCTCGACACATAAAATTACAGAATACCTGATCTTCAGCCTCCTCCAGGAAGTGTATGGTGCCATAGAAACAGCATGCTGAGACACAGAGTAGTTGATGAGGTTAGAAGGCACTCTGGAATCTGTCAAGTCTAGCTCCCATGTTCAAAGCAGGGCCAGCTAGAGGGGGTTGCTAAATGATGTGTCCAGTCAGACAAAGATGGAGACTGCACAACCACCTTGAGGAACCTGTTCCAGTGCTTGACTACTGTCAAAGTAGTCAAAAATTAAAAGATAATGAAAGGTATTTTTATGTTTAAATGAAATCTCCTGTTTTTCAATTGGTATTAATTGCCTCTTATGCTGTCACTGGAGATTACTAGATACCTCAGAAGAATATGGTTCCATCTTCTTTACTTTCCCCCAGTCCCCTTAGGTGATAAGACATTGGAAAAGGTTGCCCAGAGAAGCTGTGGATGTCCCATCACTGTAAGTGTTCAATGTCAGCTTGGACAGGACTTTGAGCAACCTGATCTAGTGAAAGATGTCCCTGATAGAGGCAAAGGGGTTTGACTAGCTGATTTTCAGAGGTCCCTTCCAACTCAAACCATTCTATAGTTCTATGATTTATGCACATAGACTGGATTCTTAGGATTTGAATTACAGTAACTGAAGAGTTGGATGAGGTCTGTTGCAAACAGAGCATCCAAGTCTACAATATTTTTTGCTAAAAGGAAACAAAATATGAGTAAATGTCAATGCCTTCTTGTAAGCCTGAATTGACAGCAAGATGGCAAAAGATGGACAACTGCTGTATGAGAAGAATTTAACAGCGATCGATATCACTGGTTAGTCTTCTTCAACTTGACAAGAGTGAAAAGATGAATAGCAAATTCTACTATGAAAAGGCCAATACTGATGACCATGCAATAAAACTGTATTTTACTAAACCATTTTTAGAGATTTTTCCCACTTAAATACTTACTGACACTAACTGATATTTAAAATTAATTTGGAAAATGAAATTAGGAAAGAAATATTTTAGTATTAACTAGAGAAATCTTGAAACAGAAATCTTGAAACAACCCCATTGTGGAATAATGATTCAATTAATATCAAGACCATTCTTTAAGCAGTTACTAGACTATTAGAATCTCTTTCTTAACTATCAATCGCAGCACAGATACCTAGTAATTAATATACATCTATGATATATAAAATGTCTGACCACCCCTCCATTTAATAATTTTTAATAGAAAAGCAAGCTATTCTTACAATAATTAAAAAAAAAAAATAGGCACAGGTATAAAATATGTCTTTAGGAGACCTGTGTATTAGAAAGGACTTTCTGTAGTTCTACTACTGTAGTATAATGTTAACTTTCAACGAAGCATTGCCACATGGTGTTTGACAGGAAAAGGTCAAGGAGGGTCAAATGTAAGAAAGTGAGCTTTCCAACTGTTAACTTAAAATTAGTGTATCAAGTAAAATAAGGACCTATCGAAAGGACCCTATTGAAAATGGGAAATAACCTCTAATAATATTATTTTTAATATAACTTTATATGTTTTTAAAATAGAAATATTTTTAAAAAGCAAGAGATGTATCCTGCTGAATCCGAGCTGGCTACTGAACACAACTTCTGTAACCTAGACACTCTTTTTCCTCTTAATGTTGTCTGACAGTGAATTCAAGGAGAATGAGTGTTTCAAACAAAATCAAACAGAAAGCACTAAGTGGCCCTATCCACCCCCCAAGCCTTTCCTGACTCTGCCTATGGCCCAGGACTCCATGCCAGCTCCTCAGTACCATCAGCCCCAGCAACACGACAGCATGGCTGGTCTCCAGCTCCCTACAGCCCTGCCTTGCCCAGCCATGGGCCCTACCAAGCTGGTTCCGCTTGTGGGCCCATGTCCCTGCCTGGCCTCATCTGATCCCCATCCACAGGGAGGTGTCTATGCCTGGAGCTCGGGTTGCCCTGGTGCCCCTGGCTACCCTGCTCCTGGCTGGGACAGTGGGATGGGCCCTGGTTGGCAGGCCCTGCCCTGACAGACCCCATGGGGACAGCCTTGATGATCCCAGCATCCCAGGCCGCAGGGAGCCTCCAACTCTTGCAGTGTCCTGACATTTCAGCAAAATACTTCAGAGATCACCCTCAAGTCTAGCAGTTCAGAAAATCTTTAGTTTCACTTTATTGCCTCCCACAAACTGTTTTATGATGGGGGTCACTGGCTTTGGGGTAGACTTGGCAGTAATCTCCATTGCTTGGACAGTATCAGTCCAGCAGTCTCTGTTGGCTTCCAGTATGCCAAACAGCAGGTATGATCAAAAAAGACAGTTCCACTGCTATATTTAGCAAGATTTACAGCAAAACTAATCTTCAGTAAAATTGTACTCTACTTTGATTAAGACTGAGTGAAATAGAAAAAAAAGAAGTATACCTTTTGTAGTTAAATCTCATAAGAAGCAATTCTGAATAATGGAAAAGTTCAAACACTGTTTTGAAGAGCCAGAGGAAGAGCTACAGATGTTTTAAAATCCTTTGTTCCTGGATGTGGTGAACAAAGAAATGCCAAGAATTATTAATAGAACAGAGCAGGAAATTATTCTCATGCCCTAAAAAAAGTTTTCTAGGATTCATGATTTCCCATTACATAATGAAACTAAGTATCAATGTCTGAATTATTTTCGTGTGCGTTTGTGAAAACAAAATAAAAAAGAGCCCTTGAAATTGGGATCATCTTCTGATGGTAGTAAAGTTTATTCTTTTTACCTAGAGATAATAGGACCCACTTTTTATTTAATAGTTAATTGGTCAGAATGCTTACTTGAAGGAGGGAGACACAGATCCCATAAGAATAGATCATTTAATCAGTTACACACAGAAAATGTTCTGACTGGAGACGAAGATAGGACACATTAGATACTCACTACAGAGTACTGTTTAAAGAAAACAGGAAAGTGATGAATTTGGAAGCAAATCTCTTGCATCTTGAGTGTAAAACTTAATATCATCTAGCAGGGGAAGAGGAACTCAGGGTAGCAATTGGCAGGTCATTATGAAAGTTTCTGTTTCTCTTCCACATAATAAGTCTGAACACTCAAAAAAATATTTTGTTGGTTTTGAATTTAGAAATTGTGTTTAATGCTCTCACTGAATCAAGCTAATAAGTCATGTGCTGGCCAGCTACTATCTCCTTTGATGAGAGAAGTGAGATGCTGCTAGTTATTTCTCCCTCTATTCCCATCTATCTCCCACACACACAATATTCTTGTTGCAGTGGAGATGTTTGTAGTCTTTAGATTTTGGCATAAAGGACTGTTTGCTTCTTTTCTTCAGTGGTGTTGGGTGCTTTGTTTTTTCATATCAATCACTTGTAAGCCTGTGTACCACAGTAAAGATGAGTTAGCCAGTACTATTAAAAAGCCATAACCTTTGTATGTACCTAAAAGTAAAGTGTATGAGGACTGGTTTCCATTTGCCTTGATTCTGAGCTGTTTTTTGTTTGTTTTGTCTGAGCCTGTACACTGAGACTGGAGTCTGGGATAGTGTTTGTTGTACAAACTGCTACATTCATCTGGGCACCAGTAAGAAAGAATGTGTTAAGAAAACATATCATTGAAATAAACCTCAGCAAGCCCAAGACTGATGGGAAGAAGGAAGACTCGCTTAACCGTGACCGTCATACTCTTGACAAATATCTCAGGGTGCTCATGACTTGCTGTACCTCTCACTTTGTCTCTTAAACAAAGCTGCTGACCTTTTACACCAGAAGAACATTGAAAGGATGAGTTTAACACTAGTTAAAAAAGTATAGGTATTAGAAAGTTCTCCTGTATAATTATTTTTAAAGTATTAGGTATGAGCCTTTTCTAAATGAATATGGACAATGAGTGTGAGATTTAGTGCAACTAGTCTACTAATAGGAACAGAATGACTGTTAAAACATTAATTAGAATAATAATAAATCATTGTCTTCATATATAAGGTATGTCCCTTTTTGACATAGCAACATTTTTGCTATGACACCAATTGGGTATGAGGAGTGGTGGTTAAACATTAATTATAAATATAAGCATTATTCATTTTCTTATTCATATGACAGAGAATCACAATGTCTGAGGTCATGCTGAAATCTGACAGTGTTGGGCAATTTAACACGATGTTAAAATGGTGGTCTCAAGCAACAGAAACCTTTGCTTTCTAAATATTTCTAGTCTTTCTACAATATTATGTCAAGAATAGACAGCAGTTGCTGTTTCCTCTCTTATTACTTTCTGCTTAATTCATGTGTTATCACCACAGCCAGTATGTCCACCAGTTGTAGTTGTATTACTGGTTGTATGGCTTGACATCAATGTCAAATAAACTTCACAATATTTTGCCTACAGGATGAATATTATTTTAGGTTGGCTAGATTGGTTAGAGTACAGCATAGGAGGAAGAAAATGTACTGCAGATCTGGACTTCATAAACTGAGTCACTTGTAGCCACACATCCAAACCCAACTTTAGACCTTGCCTTCTAAACACAAAATCTTGTGAGGAGGTGGAGCAGCTCATGTCAAGCTTCTACATCCTGATTGTGTTAGGAATACAGTACAGAAAAGTGAAAGAAATCCAGGAGATTTTTTGAATGCTCTGGAACAAGTCTTTGCATGTGCATCAGAAGCTAAGGGAGACACGCTGTTGGAACTACTGCTCACAAATAGGAAAGAAGTGGCTGCAGATGGGAAGGCTGATAGAAACTTTGCTGTAACTGTGATACAACAGAATTTGAGATCCTGAGGGACATGAGGAAACCAAACAGAAGAATAAAAATCCTGGTCTTAGTGAATGCAGGCTTGCTTGCTCAGGGAACCACTAGGATGGACCTTGTGGCATACTGCCCTGAAGGGGCCCAAGAGACCTGGTTAATTTTCCAGGACAACCTCATTAAATCAGTAGAACATTCTGTCCAATATGCGTAAAATTGAGTAGGCATAGCAGGAAGACATTCTGACTGAGTTAAATGCCAAAAGGAACCATATGGAAAATAAAAGCAGAGAAAGGATACCCAAGAGTAAAATATAGAAAATACCAGGTAATGCAGGGATAGAATTTGAAAGGACAAAGCTCAGCTGAAGATACGAGTTGTGTGAGATGTGAAGGGCAACAAGAAAGGCTTCTATAGATACATGGCAGCAAAAAAGAAGATCAAGTGAATTGTTGGGCAACCAAATGATGAAGAACATGGAAAATGTTGAGGTAATCAATGCCTTCTTTTTCTCAGCCTTTACTGGTAAATTCTGCCAACAGGTGTCTCGGGCTTCCATGTCTAATGAGAGAATTCAGACAGAAGTCCTACTTACTATGAAAGAGGTTCAAGGTAGGGACCATTTTGACAAGTAGGACATACATTCAATTGTAACATGTGGGATGCATCTGAGGGTGGGGTAGGGGAGAGAATCAGAAGAGTAAATGTGAGAAAACTTGTGGGTTGAGATAAACACAATTTAATAACTAAGGCAAAAATTGTGCATGCAAGCCAAACAGCACAAGGAATTCATTCACTACTTCCTGTTGACAAGTGGGTGTTCAGCCATCTCCAGGAAAGCAGGGCTCCATTATGGGTAATCATTACCTGGGAAGACAATACAGCATAACTCTGAATGTTCCCCCCTTCCTTCTTCTTCACACAGCTTTTTATTGCTGAACATGGTGTCATATGGTATGGAATATCTCTTTGGTCAGTTGCGCTCAGCTGTCCTGGCTGTGTCTCCTCCCGACTTCCTGTGCACCCCTGGGCTACTCATTGGCAGGTTGGTGGGAGAAGCAGAGAAGGCCTTGACTGTGTAAACGCTGCTCAGCGATAAAGAGAACATCCCTGTATTATCAACACTGATTTTAGCACAAATCCAAAACTTAGTCCCATACAAGCTACAATGGAAAAAATTAACTCTATCCCAGTAAAAACCAGCACATGGCATTAGTATACAGTTATATGCAGGGTGTTTAGCAAAGGATTTAACAGAGCGTCCTGTTTTTTCCTACCTTTCTTCAAGATAAGTAGTTTCCTCTAAGAGGAGATGCCTGCCATACCTTTCTGGTAGCACTACTAACGGCTTCATCAACCTGGCTAAGTCATACACATTGCTTTTGTTATGATCTAAAACCCGTCAATACATGGCCATCTCTATAGCTCGAGAGTCTCTGTTTTCTGCCTGTGTGTTTAGTTTCAGCCTCAGCTGTCATCTGTGATAATTCTTTTTACATCCTACAGAGGAAATAACCTCTCAATGAAGCTTTCAGAGATGTGGTTTTCTGACAACCTCAGAACGTTTTAATTGCGTATGGCACACATTCTTGCTATAGCATTCTCAAGTTTATCAGGGATCATGAAAATTCATATTATGCATTCACTATAACATGGACCACAGCAGTTGTAAAAGAACTGATGAAAAATATTTTTCTATCTGCTTATTATTAACAACCATCTAATTACTGGTGTGCATCTAAATTTGATTCTTCTCATGTCTAACGCTTCTGAGAAAGCTGTTTGATGTATTGCAAGCCACTGTCATAATTTGAAGGTAGTGACAACCAGAACAATCTCTATTCTCTGTTAAAAAGACAGAAGTCATGCTGAGCTTCAAAAGGCAAGAAGGAGAGTCACAGGGATTACAGAACTGGAAGCCATGTTCAGGTTTAAAGTGATTGGAAATAACCAGCATGGATTTACTACAGCCAAACTGTGCTTGACCATCCTGTTTTTCTTCTGTGATGAAATTTCGGGCTCTATGGATGAGGCTAGAGTAGTGGATGTCATTTGCTTTGACTTTAGCAAGGCCTTACATAATATCCTTGTAGCCAAATTAGTGAGATATGGTTTGAATGGATAGTCTGTAGATAGGAAGGTGTAACATTGGCTGGACTACCAGATTTTAAGCATTCATGTTTCAAAATCTGTCAGCCAGTTGTGAATTGTGTTCTTCATGGGTCAGTACTAGAGCTAATAATATTTAATGTCCACATTAGCAACCTGTGTGATGAGGCAGAACTGAGTGGCGCCTACTTAAGGGCAACAGGCCTCATTATCCTTTGCCTCTCTGTTCTCCTCCTTGTTTTTCCTCCTTATCCTTGCTTTTCCCCACCTTGATCCTTCCCTTACACTCCCTCCTAAGTTTTGCATAGTCCCACAGTCCCCCTTCAAACATCCATACGATTCATGTTCCTATAGTTTCCCCTCTCTTATCAGTTACAAAGCCAGGTTGACCCTCCTGAAAGCTGTGCCTGGTGTTTCTTTATGGTCCATAAATTAGTAGCTGTAGAGTTTCGGTCTTCATTATTGCCTCGTTTACAACTTGCTTATCAGATTTGTGTGTCTGTGTGTTCAGTTTATCCCTTTTCCTGTTACTTTACTTTATAAAAGGTCCTTGACCTAATAACCTTAATGAACCAGATGATTTCAAGTCCCCCACACTGGCCACTCCCCCAGTAGGAACAGCTTTTCAGAAAAGCTGTTTGGGGATCATAAAGAACAAGAAATTGAATATGAGTCAGCAGTACAACTTTGTGACATATTAGCCAACCATATATGGGGCTACATAAGTAGGAGTGTAGCCTACAGTTCGAGTGTAGAGATTATTATTATTAAGACATTGACATGCTGGAGAGAGCCCAGGATAGTCACCAAGAAGTTCAGGGGACACAGGCCTGCATGCAGGGGACATATGACATGCAGGGGACACTGAGAGAAATGGGTTTGTTCAGCCAGCTGAAAACTAAAAAAGGATGTCTTCAAAGACTTGTGAAAACTAAAGAGAGATGTCTTTCGAGACTGCAGTCTTTGAGTACTTAATGGGAGGTCATAGAAAAGACAGACCTATCAGGGGTTCATAGTGAAAGGACAAGAAGCCAAGGTCATAAATTGCATCAAGGAAAAAAATATTACTAAATATCAGAGAAAAAGTCTCCACAGGTAGTATTTAAGCACTGGAACAGGTTTATCAGAGAGTTAACTGAACAAGGCACTTAACAGTGTGATCTAACTTTGTGAAGGGCCATGCTTTGTGAAGGGGAACAAACTAGATGACCTCTAGGGGTCCTATCCAACCTAGATTGTTCTATAGTCCTAATTTAAAGGTCAATATTAGCCTGGAATAAATTGTTTTAGAAAAAGGAGAGGGACATTCAGTTTCATTTGTCAGATCTGAAATGTATAATTTGAATTTGGGTGCAAAATAGTACGGTGATTTAATTTATTTTTTGCAAGAGTTCTGCAGAATTTATACTACCCTGTTACAATATACTTGCAAGGAATGCTCTATGGATCGGTTAGATATGTTTCTTAACTTTACTTGATTTAAGTCTGATTTCAAGTGGCTAGATAATAATGACATTCCTTATCCAAGTATATATGAATCTATAAACTACCCTTAAAAACACAAAGAAGTGCACAATCTGTTCTAGCATGTCCTTTGCTGAATCCAAAATATGGAAGTATTTTTTCTGAGCTCTTGTTTCAGCTGCCTGGCCCTGAGGGGACAGACAGCTGGCATCACAGTGCTCAAAGCAGGTAGAAGTACTTTTCAATGACTGTTGGTGACCTTGGAGTCTTTCTGGCATGCAGTGATGGGGTAAAAGCTTCAACCGTAAGCTTTCAAAATCTGCTTCTGTGAAAATAAGGGTATCAGCCATAAATCAGACTTCCAATTTATTTCTGTTTCTTGAACTTTGCCATACCAAATGTATTTTGTTTTGAAATACATTACTCAGATTTTTTTTCCAAATCAACATGCAGCAGGAGTACTCAGTATATGGTTCTTGATCTGCAGGCAGCTTTTGGTCAGTTCAAATGGAGCTTCCTTAGCTGGGCGGCATCACATGCTTTGAAACCGCAAAGCAGTGGCATGGAAGCTGGTACAGAATTTTTCCTGTCTAGGAAGTGGGTCAGCAGAAATCCACCAGGGTGAGAACATGGTTGAGGCTGGCCCTGGTTGGAATTTCAGGACTTAGCTACATCCTCAGTCCTTGTCCAAAGTGAAAACATTTTGGAGCTCTTAGGAAGTCACTGTTTACTCCCACAGACAAAGCACTTTTAGAGCTCCCTTCCTCGTGGTTCTCTGAGGTATATGAAATGTACCTTGCAGAACTAAGTCATTTGAAGGTTTAAAAGATGTTTCAAAAAGCCAAGAAGGTTGGCCACCCATCATCAATGGACGTTACTGCGTCCAGTTCTGGGCTCCTCAGTTCAAGGACTGGGACCTACTGGAAAGAATTCAGTGGAGCACTATGAAGATGATCAAGGGAATGGAGCAACTCTCTTATGAGGAGAGGATGAGAGACTTGGGCCTGTTTAGCCTGCAGAAGAGAAGACTGAGAGAGGATCTGATCAATGCCTTTAAATATCAAAATGATGGGTGTCAAGAAGATGGGGTCAGGCTCTTCTCAGTGGTGCCCAGTGACAGGACAAGGGGCAACGGACACAAGCTGGAACACAGGAAGTTCTGTCTGAACATGTGGAAAAACTTCTTTAGTTTGAGGGTGCAAGATCACCAGAACAGGCTGCTCAGAGAGGTTGTCTCCTTCTATGGAGATATTCAAAACCCACCTGGGTGTGTTCCTGTCCAGCCTGCTCTAAGTCAAGCTGCTCTGGCAGGGGAGTTGGACTAGATGATCTCCGAATGTACCTTCCAATGCCTACAACTCTGTGATTCTGCGATCAGGAAGTTTACTATGGGAAACTGTGTCACAAGGATAATCATGAAACATTATGTAAAATTTCTCTATGAATATTCGGACTTGAAAAGTAAGCACGTCTTAATTTCCAGATTTTGGACAGTAGCACTTATTTGCTCCCTTCTTTCATGTTTTAATCTACCACTGAATCTCCTGTCTCTGCATTGAAGATTGTAGATTTTTAATGGTAAGATTTGGGAAAGCTATACAAGGAAATACCCTCTTCTCATAGGGGAAATTCCTCACATTACAGATATTCTCTTTTAAAACTTATATGAATAATTTTAGTCTTAAGCATATACAAAATCACCAGTTATAATCCTTTAGTTTTGGTATCTAGTAGTAAAGCTGGATCACCTAAGCACAGTGAAAGAACCTGATACTGCGAAAATGTGGAAGAATCAAATGAAGGTCTTAGTGGAGTGTGTAACTGGGGGGGAAAAAAGGTTTGCAATTATTACATTCCTGTAATGTAAACTGTAATACATATAGTACAAGTGTATGAAGGGGAGCACAGTGACTAGATTAACTTGAAAGTAGGAATTTTTTTTTATCAAAGGATATCTAAATTACTCATTTCAATATGATATTGATTTTTAAGCATCTACATGACTTTTGAAAAAAATCATAAAGAATAAATAGGAAGCTGAACCTGGATTAAAATTCAGTTTAAAGTCTCCTGACCCTCTGTACTATACTCACCACTCCTTTTTCACAAAATACCTCTTCTAGCTGCCACAAGGACTTCAGCATTACAGTATAATTTATTAGTTTCCGCTGCAAAACTAGACTTCTCCAAGTACTCTAATGGAACTCAGATTCATTCTTCCATTATGTCTTTCCATTCAATCCTATATTCATGGATATTATTATAAACACAGATCACATATCTGCAGCAATTTGTATAGACATAAATACAAGAACAACTTACACAGTTAGCTAAAGCACATTTTCACAGTAAATAAATCACATGCTGTCTTTTACCGCCTGGTAGGTATCTGGGAATGTATAGAGAGTAAAAAGTTAAACAAAAAACCAAACTAAACCAAAATATCTTAGGAGACAGGATTTAAGGAGGTGTATTGATAATATTCACATATGCTAATACACAAAAATTTAATATCTAATTTTGAATCATACTGTTCTAGCCACAGCAATGTGTGGTTTTCTTTTTTTTTATGATCAACAATATAAAGGCCTGTTTAATTTCTTACATTTCATTTCATTTCTTATATTTGTTTTACTGCAGTATAGCATAGCTAATACTTGTTTACTTAGTGATAATTTCCAGCATAAATAGAAACAGTAAGAAGCTTGCTGTTAGCATGTCTTCAATTGTTATTTTATTTTAACATTCCTTTTGGCTTTAAAACATCACATGGAACTCCTGGCTTGAGATGGAGGCCAGCACTTCATATTTTCACAATGGAAGTATCCTCAAACTATAGCATATCTGTGTATAATGTACGATTCTTTTGGGTATGGGTCTTATAGAATAGGCACTTACAGACATTAAAAAAATAATCATAAATTCTTTCTTCAGTTGTGAAAATAAATATCAAGTACATATGTATAATCTTGCCCTAGGTAATATAAGTCTACAGAAGGATAGATACATTTAGGAACCAAGGCATACTTCCTGTGTACTCTCCTAGGACAGAATTGAGAAAATTGGAACTAGAGATGGCAATTTGGACTTGGAGATATTTTTGAAAACCTAACAGAAACAATGATGATGAAGTGATTTACATAGCATAAGTTGTTTAAACAACTATGAGATTTAGAATTCCTTTAGGCTACTCATTAATAGAAAACTACCCAGAGTGGCACCGAATGTCAATTAAATGTCAATTAAATTTATAGGCCATTAATAGAAAATCAATATTTATGGTTTTAATCAAAACAGAGACAAGAGACTAACCACATTTTCTCTGGCAGGTGGAAAATGATGACTGAAGTACAAGAAACAGTTCTCAACCCACATCACTGCAGTGCTTCCCGGATAACAGTGTCACAGTAGGTATGCTTCATTTTTCCTGTATCTTGAGGTATTGGGTTAATCATGAAAATATGATGTATCAATGGTCTGATCTGTTCTAGAAATCCTACATCCTTTCTTTTAGTAAATCAGAATATGCCCCCTGGAGTGTGTGTGTATACATACACATACACAAAGATATATATATATATATACACCTAAATCTATATATATAATATGTCTCCTGCAGTGTATATATATATATAAAATCATTATATTAATTTTGGGAGTTCCATATTTGACTTTCATTTCCTGAACATCTGGCCCAATGATTATATACACTGTGTTGTAACGTAGAGATTAATTTTGTTCATCTCTTCCTTTTCCTTTTAATGCATTGTCATACATTTCTAAAAAATCAAGTACACTGGGTTAAAAATTATTTTGATGTATATTAGCAATATCATTTTATCATATGGTAATTATTGCAAATACAGTAGGAATACTTCAACTGTGCTGTGTAAGTGCTTTATTTAGTCTGAATGAAAAAAAATATTATGTTGCTTTTTCTATCACCATAAAAATCTTTCACCTTAGTGTCCTTTTGTAAAAAAAAAAAAACTCCACAAGTAAAAATGCTTTGAAGGCAGGTTTCCTAATCAGATTTTTATAAAGAGATATCCTTCATTGCTCAATTTAACAGGGCAGTAGAATGCCAACTGGTAATTGAAGCCCCGATGAAGAAAAATATAATATCAATCACACTTGTCATTAAAAAAGAAGCAAAAAGGTATACAAATGAATGTGGTTTTGTTTTGAGCCAAGGATTTTTTTAAACAGAAATACTGATTTATGCAACCATCAGGTTTGAATGCATGCAACACAACTTTCTCAGATTGAACTCCATTGATTTTCTATAACAATGTCAAGCATTCAATGCATTACCGCAACCATGAGACTGAAATAAATAATCCCTTCAGAAAGAAAGTGATTCTTCTCCTCTTAAATACATAGGTGAACATCTTGTTCTCCTGTTCCTTTGCTCTGTTGTAGCTTAAGCTGTAAGGTTTTAGAACTTCTTAATTCCCTGTCTTCATTTTCATTTAGAATAACATGCTTTCTTTTTCTTATAACCTTCTTTATGCTCTTGCCTCTGGGACAAGTTGTTGGAACTATATGCCACTCTGTTTATGAAATGTGAGACATGTAAAGAACAAAATAAATGCCAGCAAATTCAGCTTTGAATAGTTAGTAGTTATATGTGATATTGACAGAAGCTGAGTAGCACAAAAATAGCCTTGAAAGATGCTATTTCACATGTAAGATTCATATTTGAAAGGTGCAGCGCACTTGTAACACATAGTGCATATACAAATTAATATTTCTAATGAGATCTGCAGTGCTTCTGATCACACTGTCAGTCATAATCACTTTTCTGATAATGTTAGTTCTGGTTATTTGAGCTTAATATTTATAGTCCAGGACTGTCATTTACAAACTTGAGTTTGATGGGTTTTGTACTCCACACTAAATTTATCACTTGCTTTGTTATTGATTTGTTAGTCATTTACTATTCTTTTTCATACATATGATTTAAAGTTGGTAAATAATTTAAATTGCACTAGGACATTCATTTTAGGCACCTTCAAATGTTATTCTGAAATGTTTACCACGAATATAACACCACACTATTGCTTATAAGGAATGGCATACAGTTTTCAGCTCTGTTTCTCTGCAAAAGGCTACTATGATCCCCAAAATGTTTAACTGATATGCAACTTGGTTCATCTGAAATACATAATGCATGCTTTTCAGGTGAAACTAACTAAAAAAAAAAGACAAAAATCATACTCTTTTGCAAAAAACAAGAAATATAATGTAGAAGATTGGATTATCTTCTCACCTTCTTATTTAAGAACAAGGGAAGAATCAGTTCTATTCATTTTTGCTTTGTGTAAGTGATTCCCTGAACATCAAGGAATTCCAATGTCTATTCAGCAGTTTCCACAACTGCAAATTGGCCTTTTATTTTAATTGGCAATAGCAGGTCAATGCAAGCATGAACAAGCATGAGACTGATTTTTTCCTCGGGTTCTGAACTGTTGTGTCATCTTAAAAGCCATATATTGAGTGCCATATTTCTTAAGAGCCATACTTCTAACAAGAAAGACCTATTTGAAAGGGATGACCAGGGAAAATGTAGTGTAAGAGTGATTGCTAACTTGTTAACACTATGTATTTCATGCATCTTGCTTCTGAAATTTCAGTTAGCTCAATGTCCCTCTTTTTCTTACACACAGGAAAGAATGTCAGACATATTCAGTGGGATATTTGAGCAGAGACATGGGTTGGGTGTTTTGATTCATCTTCTACACTTGTCTTCATTGATACTAAGGAAGCCCATGGCAATTATGTTCCTTGATGTCTGACGTTTGACAATTTGAACACTGTCCTTTTACCATCTTCCTCTGACTTTTAGGGTGGTTTAGAGTAGGAAAGGAAGATGTTTATTATGCTGCAATATCTAATACAACCTAAAAAAGCATGTGAAAGACCATCAGTTTCACTGTACATACAAATTAGCTCTGCAGTAATTCAGAATAATGGAACAGGAATGTAATATAGCACTATGCATGGTGAACAGAAATTAGTAGAGCTTTGGATGTAGCAATTCTCTCTAAGAGCCTATTCTTTTTTCCAGAAATTTTATGAAAGCCTATTTTCATAATTATGTAATACCTAACTGGGCAATGAATTAGTGACTATATTGTAAAATGTCATCTAGAATTGTATACTGCCGCAGAAAGGGAATGGAACACAGTTGGCTTGTGTTTATTTTGATTCTGCATGTCTTCTTGTGCTATAGGTAAGGAAAATAGGAAACATTGGTTTGCCTTGAAATCTTTTACTTGTGTATTTTGTTTCTCTGTCCTCAGTGGATAAGTCTTCATCAACACAATTGTTCCTAATGATTCAAACAGAGCACTTTAGGTATAATTTAACAGATAAGTAAGTTCAAAATGACTAAGAGTATTCAGGAGGAGAATAAGGTGATGGAAATTTATGTTTATTACTTCATTATTGAAATGGAACTTTTTCCTTAAAAAAAAAAGAGGTCTGGGTATCTTTCAGATGTTTAAATTTAAGTGAGCTTCTTGTTGTAGGCATCTTCTTTAGTCAATAGTAAGAGATAAACATCTTTAGGTGATATAAATCACAGATACACAGAGTAGAGTATTACAGAATAGTTGAGGTTGGAAGGGAACTCTTAAGATCATCCAGTCAAGCCTCCTGTTCAAACACAGTCAGATAGAGAAAGTTACTCACAGCCTGGTCCAGTGGTCTTTTCAGTATTGTGACTGACTAAACCCTTAGGGCTAGAGTGTGCCTCACTAAATAAACCCCTACTATAGAAGAAAGTTCAGTGGAAATGGGCAAGGGTGACTTGCCCATGAACCTCAGAGAGTAATGCAAAGAAGCTGACTGTATCTCGACACAAAGGGCATTAGAGGTTAGCGTGTGTTTTAGAGAAACAACTATCAACACTTGACTGGATCACTTGGTAGTGAAAATGTCTCCCTGAGTTAACTAGATGAGCATGGTTGAGGTTGAATACACCTGTCTTATGAGCATAGGCTGAGAGCTGGGGTTGTTCAGCCTAGAGAAGAGAATGCTCCAGGGCCTTTCAGTACTTGAAGAGGGTTGTCACATTAAAAGGAATGTAATTTTGATATTTGTCTGTCAGAGTCACAGGACATTCTCTGATTTGTCTGTCCCAGCAAAGGACTTCCACTGAGTCAGATTGACAAAAATTGAAATTAATTATTTACTGAGAGCGACAGATTTGAGATTGCTGTTGATAAATTCACAAACTGCAATAGTGTTACTAATTAATGTTAAAATTGCTAGCAAAATTAATAATGATACTACAACCCAAAGGTAACATTCAGCAAAGGGTAAAAGATGCCGTGCTGACCCAGTGAGGTGTCCCTGTCTGGGGTGCAGGAAGCGAATGCAGCCTGTCGACTGGTCAGTCAGGTATCAAGGTTCTTCTCTCCCAATTTAATACCTATTTTGTCCATCTTTTTTTCTCCCAAACTGCGAGGTTTCCCTCCTCTAGGTGACTTGTAGTATGATTTGGGTGGAGAGATGAATGCTCTAGTTATATATGTTTAGCATGATCTTATTAGTCTTCATTAGCATATACAGGGTTGTCAACTTTCATATTCATATCACAGGTAATGAGGCAAAGGTCAGTCATCAGGTATGGTAGCCTTTTGAAGAAACAAAGAACTACACAGGATCCTGATATCTTCATTTTATTGTCTTTGCTGACTGAAAAGCAGGGCTCTCCTGTCTGTACAAGGCTCCCCCCTTATCTCCCTCCCTTCCTCTTTGCTCAGAAGAGCAAAGGCCAGAATGATATGCATCAGGATAAAGGCAGTTTGCTAGGTGAAGAAAAGCTGTGCATGCAAGCAAAGCAAAATAAAAAAATCATTCACTACTTATCAGCAGGCAGATATCTAGCCTGGGAAGCAGGACTTCAGCACGCTTTGGAAGACAAATGCCATAACCACAAATATCCCTCCTTCCTTCTCTTTTCCTTAAGCTTTTATTGTTGAACACTATGGAATGGAATATCCCTTTTCTCAATTTGGGTCAAGCTGTCCTGGTTTTATATTCTTCCCGGGCTCTTGCCTATCTCCACCCTACTCACTACTGGGGCACAGGAGAAACAGGGAAAGCTTTGATGCAGTGCAAGCACTGATCAGCAATAACTAAAACATTGGTGTGTTATCAACACTGTTCTAGCCACAGATTCAAAACACAGCACTGTACAGGAAAGTTAACTCCATCCCATCCCATCTTGGTGGCCCTTTGCTGGTCTTTGCCTAGTATTTCCATATCTTTCTTGTACTGGGAAGCCAGAACAGGACCCAGGACTCCAAGCATGGCCTCACCAGGGCTGAGTAGAGAGAATCACCTCCCTCAGCCTGCTGGCAACGCTCTTTCTAATGCAGCTCAGGATGCTGCTGTCTTTCTTGGCCACGAGGGCACATTGCTGGCTCAGCTGCTTGTCCTCCAGAATCCCCAGGTCCTTCTACACAAAGCTTCTTTCCAACTGGTCTGCCCCCTGCATGAACTTATTTTGGCCCAGACGCAATTTCATGAGTTTTCTGTCTGCTTGGTTCTCCAGTTTGTAGAGGTCCCTCTGAATGGGAGCACACCCATCTGGTGTATTAGCCACTCCTCTCAATTTTGTATCATCTCCAAACTTGCTGACAGTGCACTCTATCCCATCATCTATATCGTTAATGAAGGTGTTGAATAACATTGACTCTAGTAGCACTCTCTAGGATCAATAAATGAGAAACAACACAAATGAAACATCTTCTGAATGCTATTTTAGTCTACATTGTTTATTTGGAAACTAGGATAACTAGCTCAAAACTAGAGGCATAACTTTTAGATGCCAGTGTTATAGCACAGGAAGTAACTTCCAACTCATGAATACAGCATGGCTACACCCTGCTGTAATATTGATCTAGCTTGACTAAAATAGCAGAAGAGGCAGTATATAAAATAAAAATATTAGAAGAGGTGGAAGATGTAAAATAAACTATTGTTTTACTTTATAAAATCTGTTTTACCTAACAACTTACCCACTCTAAGACACATGAGTACATCAAGAAGTTCTACACCATCTTCTGCCTCTGCTAGGAATTTATTTTCTTATGTTCAAGGTAAGCTCTGATAGGGTACAGCTGTGTAAGCCTGGATCAGAATTCAGTGAAAACAGCTAATTCATGAAGAAAGACCCATGAGAAACTTTGTCTGGAATCTCTACCTGTCATCTTGGGAGCTGCATTTAAACTCAGGCTTTTGCCCATGGTCTTGCCTGGGCTACACTGAAGGTATTCTGTGCTTGTCTTGTGCCTTGTTAAGCATGATCTTGCCTTGCTGACTTGACATCTTGGCTTCATCACTATGGCTTTTTCTGGTTACAACCAGAATGTTGGCTGAACCTGGTTTCCGGCACTAGACCTGCTTTGCTTTTTCAGTGCCTTGCCAGCTTTGCTGTCACCCTCAGCTCCTGACTTGTATTACCTTGTGAAGTAACCCACTTCTGCTGATCCCATACACACATACCATCACCTCTTTCACGCTGAGGTGTGCCTGTCAGATTGATGTGAGGCTGCTTTGACTCTGTGTCAACAGGATCAGCCAGTAGTGAGTCTGAACACATATTCCTGATTCACAAACACAGCTGGTCACACAGACCAAAACAACAGTCACATAAACATGAACAGCACATCTGCTTCTGTTCCACCTTTTCATCTGATGAGGATTAAATTCTACTTGTAGAATATGCACAAGCACATTCTACTCCAGTAGCTTGGCCACAGATCCTGGTCTCCTCCATTTACTTGAACCCAGACCTAGCAGACATCAGACCTGTGGTCTGTCTCTGCATGTGCAGTCATTTATACCCCTTGCTCTATTTGCTGGCTAGTCCAGCTTGAAGTTCATTAGCGGCTCGTGTAACCATAAGATACGCAACCGTAAGAATTTTTTTTTTTTTTAAATTTATGCAACCTTTTTTGCCAAATTCTTGAGAAATTAAGTTGATGTGTCATATATGACAACAATCAGAAGTCAGTTACAGTTAATGTACCTGAAAGGAAAATACCCTTGATAAATATTTCTGTCTAAAAAAAACCACTGATGATATGACTGCTGATGCTGTCTTTGTTGTTAAATGACAAAGCCATTAACTCAAATGATATCATATGTTGTAAGTAATAATTTCAAGTAGGTGATTGACCAAAGCCCATTATACAGACCTGAATGGAATCATGCACAATCACTTCCATAAAAATAGATAGGGTTTTTGAGAAGAGGTAGATGGCTGAAAAAAATATCAGAGACAAATGTAAAAAGTTAAGGCAAGATCAAACAAGATATTATCTTATTAAAACACAGATACAAGATATTGTAATGCCTTGTCAGCATCACGCAGTTATCTTAAGTTCCTATCAGTATAATGTTTAGTAAGTATGACTCTTTTACAACTGATTTCCCATAATTTAATTTTAATACCAAGTGATTTTTTATCAATAATATCTACAAATGTTTTAAAGAATGCAATGTCTTCCTGTAGTTAATTTTCCTGAAATAGTTGTTCATACAAGTTGTCATGTTTCAGAAAATGCCGACATTCCAATACAATGACTACATGACAATTATATTCCTTCAAGACCTATTTCTCTCTCATAAAAAAAAAAAATCTTAAAAAAATATTTCACTGATGTGAAAAAAAAACAGTCCACCAAACAGGCCTAGTTTCTTTGATATACTGCATCATTTGTAAAGTTTCATTTAAGCTTTTTTTGATTGTAACAATAATGACTGTATTAGGTAGCTTCTATACTTTTGTTTCCAATATTATTACTGTATATCAAACAAGTTAGGAAGAAAGGTCCACATGGAACCTAAGTTTGAAACCATAGGCACCACATTTTTTTTATTTGTTATTTTCTGTAATAAAAGAATACTTTGAATGGAAAAGAGTAATTAAAAAATTCTCCCTATTAGTAAAACTGAAAGCTTGGACAACATCACTATCAATTCTCTTGTGATGGCATTTGCTGAATTTTCTCACCATCACAGAAGACTTGAAAAATAAAGTGAAAATACTTCCATTTTCCTTTTCAGTGCGAGATAGACATTGCCAATATTATTGAGTTTTAGGCCAAAATCCAGGGTTGGCGCTTTTCTATGTTAAGTGCATACGGGAGGCAGAGAGAGTCTGAAGGTGAACCTGTTGGATACTATGTATATATTATTTCAGCCTGGCATATAAACGGAGTCTATACATAAACTATTTTTTTCTTATTTCTTTTTTTTTAGTCTTTCATATTGTTTCTGTCTATGCTTTATATTAAAACAATTGATTTAGGTGGGAGAAAAATCCAAAGATCTTCATAGTCCTGTAGGAAGACTTAGGTCTGAAAGACATGAAATGTGCGTCTATGAAATATTCTAATCAGTAAATGTCATACAACCTTTTTTTATATCCCCTTTATTATAAAATAAGTATGTATTTTACTTGAATGTTTATTTCATTTCTATATTTAGGGACATATATAAGAATCAAGACACTAACTCTGGACTTCTGTATGTTAAATTGGAGAAAGCTCTTGAATCTGACAAGGTCTGATGTCAATGAACTTTTGGTCTGGTGGAAATGGAAAAACAGAAGCTATGTGCTGGCAAAAAAGAATAACAAACTCAAATCTGAAAAATGATCAATGAAAAGGCGTTAGAGCCAGGAGGGGAAGAGAGGTAGGAGCAGTAGGGGTCTTGAACACTCCGCGTCTTGCTTGAGATCACTGATCCTACCAGAACCTGAAGGCACTCTGCAGGTTACAGGTTACAAAACTGCCTTAGCTAAATACTAGTATCAGAGCAAGGTAGCTCCATATGAAACATGTGGCAGCTCTCTTTTCCCTGGTTTCCGTACAAAGAAAATGCCACCTGCATGTCCTGGATAGCAGGTGCTATAATCTGTACTAGATGTCAAGCTGCAAAGCAGAACACTGTAGCAAATTACACAAGCATGAAAAAGAATGTCTAGACAGAGCCTGAAGGACCTTTTGCCTTTGGCACGAGTCACAGTTGCTCCTCTTCAGTTTTTATTCAGAGTTTGTGAAGTATGGGAACAGAAGCCATGAACAGCTTTCTCATTTTCTCCAATTTAAGCAAGAATTCAAACAAAGGTTAGAGTGAATAACCTAGACATTAGTATTTGTACTACATGTAATCCTTTGAGAGCCACAGAAGTTGGGTTGTAGTCATAGCCCAATATCATGGATAATAGCTATTCAGACTTTTTTTTAACCATGAAATCTGACATGAAAATAAACTAGATATTTCCTCTGATAGAATATTGAAATCTCATTTTCAAAAGTTTTTTGTCATTTTTTTCCCAATACATTTTCCTCCATGTTATCACCTGCATAATCCCTGTGTTAACCCATGTGCCCGGCCTGAGTGCTGGACAGTCTGTATGTATGCTGGTGTCTATTCATATACATATGTTGATTGTCCAGTTCTGGGTGCCAGCTTTTCAAACAAGACATTACAATTTTGATTTTTGTCCTCTACATGGTCACTGCTTTTTTTGAAACTCATTTTTAACATCTTAACATTTCTCTCATGTTTGGCAGAAATCAGGTGAAAAATTATAGAGGTCGATGGATTAAGACGGACAAAAAAAATTAATTCTAAGTTTTCTTTCTTCAGGACACCAGGCTGAAAGCAGAAAATTTGAGAGGGCTATTTACAAAAAGCTATACATGTAAAAGATAGTAGAGAACTATTAGGTCTATTATTTCTTTTCCATAATTTGTATGTCAAAAGTAATTCCTCAAGAGGATGGAGGTCATAGGAAATCCTGCAGACCTTAGAAATAGTACTGGTCTTGCCCGTCTAGATGCTTAGATGAGTGGGTAGTATGTATATTTTGTCCTGGCAATTTTTTCTATCTTCTTTTCGGTAAAAAAAAAAAATAATCCAGTGTGTACTATTTGATGATGAGAGCATTTTATTTCTGATTGCAGAAAAGCCATTTTTTCTCAGTCTTCTCTCTGTACGTTGAGATAACCACATACAGCCCTTTACTTCTTTATGTGAGCATATTCTTTAGGATCACTCTTATCAACGTTTGGGCAGACGATCAGGAATAGAAGCAAGAAACATAGAGGACATATTGGGAAGCCTTAGCATATGAGGTGGGTAGAGTAATAGAAAGGAAATGACTGAAAACTGAAGCAATGCAAGCAGATGAGATTTAAGGTGAAAATATGTGTCGATCCTGAGAGCCATCGAAAAAAAGCCATTTCTGTCTGGCTTCACCACTTCTTCACGCACAGAACCCTTTGGCGACAAGGAGGTAGCTCATGACACTATATAATGATTCCCATTATATAAGGAGTAATGACAAGATTACGAAGTTTGTATGGTTCAGATGGGGTCAGGGTGAATGCTATGATTTCCAAATGGATGTCTAAGACTGGCACTCTGCCCAAGATACCCAGTGCAATTTACAGTGCAATATGGAGGCATGGAAGGTTATCAGAGAATGCCATATGTGTCCAAACCATGAATAGAAACAAACCACTTCCAGCTAGGGCATCCTCATTGGAATGATCATCAGTAGCATCTGACAGTTCCATTTTGCTACAGACACAACTTGTGGAGTCCACTTCTTTCACCCTTGAAAATGTAACAAAAGAATAAAAGCTTTCCCTCATTATTTCTTACTCCTTCACATCCAGACATTCTTCAAACAGACTGAAGCAAAATATAAATCAGCCAGTGTCTTGAGCAGGTCAGGTTTTCCCACTGTTTCTATGTTTTTCCAAAATGACTATGATCCAATATCCAAGAATGATGATCCTAGCACCTAGAACTCCTTTTTCAGGTTCTAAGGAACCAGGCGTACTTCAAAAAATAACAGGGAGCCAAAGTAACACAAAAATGCCATCCAATTTGTGGTTTAACCAGTTAACTATGCCAATATCATAGTACAAATCACTACTTTCCTATCATAGATAGATAAATAAATAATCATTATGGGGAAAATAGCCTTTAAACCATACTACTTGTAGGAAAAAAAAGAAAAAAAAAAGGCCATGTTTTTTATGTTTATACATGCTCTTCTTACAGAAATACCTGGTTGTTCATAGTCTGCAATTAGGAATACTGAGATCAACCAGAAAAAACTATCATTGCCAAATATGAACTTCGATCTGTTTCTCTGCATTTCTACCTTTAATACATTCTTTAGATATGGTAGCAATGACATCAGTTGTAGTATCATTAAAATTGAAAGAAATTTGTGTAAAACTAAATAAGAAATGTGAATTTATATGTTTAACAAGTTTAATTTCTTTACTAGAAGAAACAGCTGTAGAAATCACTTCTGGCATTTATTTTTGATAGCTGATGAACATTTTTCAGGCAAAACTTTAGGGAACTGCTGAATTATTCCAGGAGAATGCAGATGATCTCTCCTTGACTTGGGCACTGAAAAAATAGCTTTTAAAAATAGATACAATTTTATACAATGATGGTCAGCTATAGACGTGAAACTGTCTCATGGAAGAGTACAAGCACTTTCAAAATCTGAGACTGTTTCATATTAAAGATCCAGAAATGGCTCCCTAAAAAGGTTAGTGTCTCTATTGCAATGTGGCCAAGATGAAGAGTGACATGCTTTCAAGCCTTTATTTAAAGGCATATTTTTATCCTAGAAGATCATTGAATAAAAAAGAAAAGAAGAATAATTTAAGTGTAGAAGACTAGTAGTCTCAGCTTCCCAGAGTAATATAATCATTGGGCTACAGAATTAGGGTCTCCTTTTGTTTCCTAGTCTATGAAACTACAGTGTTCCAGTACTAGAAGATGAAGTAATTTGAAATTCCTAAATTCCCATAGTCATAAATTAGGCATTATTCTTGAATGCACACCATCATAAACACTGGAACTTCTTTTCTTGATTCTGTCTACAAGGAGGAACAAAACCAGACATTTACAGAGCAAAATTTTTGACATCTACCTTAGGGTGAGGTAAATAGCACCCAAAAATAAACATTACTGTCCACTAACTATAAATACTCTGGATTACTGGAGAAGAATTTCATTAGGGTTTCAAGTTCTCACCAAGATATTGAATGTAAAATGTTAAAATACTTCATTTTAGTCAAGCAGAAAGTAGTCTATATATATTTCCTGTCATCAAGTCAATGGAAAATATTGTCCATGCTATAAAGTCCTCTGCATCCAGTAGTAATGTTCTAGGAATTATTGGTCCAGTGCAAAGAAGAGAATTAGAGGAATGCCTGATTTGTTGTTCTTAATGATGCTCAATGATGAGCTAAGGGCCACTTGTTCAGCGGCATCCAAGACTCCTGTGACTCTCAGTATGTCCAGAAGGACAGCTCCAGATAATGATGGAATCCTGGACTGACTGCAATTGAATAGGGTGAGATATTTTGAATAATGCAGACAGATGACCAGGTAACTTTGCCAATACAGCTTTTCACTGATTATGGTACTCCATCCTTCATTCTACTGAGCTAATCTAAATTACTCACAGTTTTATGTTTCCTTATTCATAAAAATAATCAGCACCAGGTAGGAGTATCACAAATCAATTACCAGCAGGCAGAGACACTCCTGTAACATTGTTTTCTTCCAGAATAGAGTAATGATGACTGCTATCTAGCCAAAAAAAAAAAAAAAAAAAAAG